>NC_065508.1:3329465-3388604 GCF_006386435.1 Epinephelus moara | reverse complement strand
CCGTTAAAGGGGTTTTTTTGGGGAGTTTTTCCTGATCAGCTGTGAGGGTCATAAGGACAGAGGGATGTCGTATGCTGTAAAGCCCTGTGAGGCAAATTGTGATTTGTGATATTGGGCTTTATAAATAAAATTGATTGATTGATTGATTGATTTCACAAGGGCTTGAATCAGGTCGGGTTCACGCCAATTTTCCTATTTCTAAATCAATAAATGAACAGTTAAGTTTTATTTTCACTGTGCTTGGGACTCTGCTGCTCCGTCTCCTCAGACAGATTACCCAGAGTAGGCTATGCTCTGAGAGTGTGGTGCTCTGAATAACCAACTGATTCCAACAATGCTCTGAATTTACAAACATTAAAAGACGTTAGCTTGTGAACATTTTTTTAAATTCGGGCTTGGACAGAAAGCTACTGGTCCGGACTAATAAATAATCCATCACATAACCCTCTTTTTAAAAAAAAGTAATTGTCATTTTTTCACAAACATGAGTGCTATCGATCCTCTCATCCAACTCTCTGTAGAAACATGTCCAACTGTTCCTTTTTATGTTTCAGTAAGAGGTTACATCAGGCCGGAGCCTTCAGAATGATTGATACTTGTGAGGTTTTAAAGTGTCACCACTGTGGTCCTCTCTCTCTCACTGCCAACTCCGACTTTATCCCTCTCTGGTCTGTCCTTGAGCCCTCGCTTGGCTCAGTCTGGCGTTGTTCAGTCCAGAGAAACACTCAAACAGTAAAGTGGAATATTGTCTGATAATTTCTGTTATACATAAAGTTTCATAAATGTTATTTGTGTCCCAGACAGGACAAATTTTTTAGTGAGGTGACTCAGAGGACAGCACCAAGATGTTGAGGGTCACTGTCATTGATTCAGCTACTCCTCTCCAGTAAAGGCGTCTTAGTGGATGAAATCATGAAACAAACTCGTCATCGCTGCTGCTGTGGAGGACATGACACGCTGACAGCTGAGGGACTGGACCTGACCAGAAACAGTGGAGCTGAGGTTTTTGTTTGCTCTGAATACAGGAAGGAGATGACTATGGCTACTGAGTGAGAGTTTACAACTGTGGCGTGAAGATTCTAAGCTCAGATTTTATTTGTCATTTAAATTTCACAATAACACAACTTGTGTTTCTCAGGAAAAGACTTAATTCGTGTAAAATTACTTCTGCTCCTCCCAATCACAGAAACATAATTGCTGATTTCCAATCTGTCAGGCAATCTATGTTTAAATGTAACGCCAGAGCAGTATGGAAACTAACCTGAAGGTGAGCCTTCACGGCAAATAATGAGTTTTTGTCAGCAGCACTGGCATTTATTCTACTGGGAGAAAAAATAACAATATTCTTTTCACAGTGCCCACGTTTGCTTTGCTTTGTTGTCTTTTGGGTTTCATTTCCAGTCAAAACAATCCAAGAATCAACCCTGTCTTGTGGAGACTGTGTTTATATGCTATCCATTTGCATCAGAATATTTGTTCTGACAGAAACATCATGATAATCCATCCATGATCAAGACATTTCACTCAGAACCACAAAAGTTGACCTAATGTTGGGGCTTAAATAAATGTCATGGCAATACTTCAAATAGTTAGTGAGATATTTCAGTCGGGGCCAAACTGGTGGACTGTGTGACCGGCCAACATTGCCATTCATTGACCCATGCTGTTAGCAAGCCATGTAGGGGTTGAGATATTCTGACTTAAAGGGAAATTTCGGTTTATTTCAACCTGTCTCCTATCGTCCTAAATTTGTTTCAAGTGACTAGTGACATAAAAATAATAGTTAGCATGTTAGCCGTTAGCCTAGATACAGCCGGGGCGCATAGTAGCATCAGACCTGTTAAAACGTAAGTGAACGGGCAACCTTCAAGTGCAAAGTTAGTCCACTAAACAAGCTTTTTTTCCACAAAGACCGCCTCATATCGTTAGGATAAATGTCAGAGAACATATAGAAAACGACATGTAAACGTGTTGTCTTACCTTACCGGTGTGGTGCCATGTTTGTTTACCATCTAACTTACGTTTTAACAGGTCTGACGCTACTATGCGCCCCGGCTGTATCTAGGCTAACGGCTAACATGCTAACTATTATTTTTATGTCACTAGTCACTTGAAACAAATTTAGGACGATAGGAGACAGGTTGAAATAAACCGAAATTTCCCTTTAAAGCTCCTAGAAACACTGGATCCTACACTTCCCATAATGCAACTGCATAGTGTAATTTCTGCACAGTATCTGAGCTCCTATACAGTGCTGTAAAATTACACGGCTGGCTTGCACCAGTTAGCGTAGCTTAGATCCTATAGGCTTGCATATACTTGTCTCTGATGTTAGCACTGAGCAAAGTGTTTTGTAGCTGTGTAACGTTGTCAGGCATAAGGGCAGAGAGGCAGCAGGGTAAGCTGTACCCCGCCAGCACCCAGATGGTCTGAGAAGGATGTGTGAAGCGTGAAAGGAGGAAGGATGAAAGAAATACAGTGGGAGAAAGTTATCTGTCTCTCTCACATTTCCCCCCAAATAATACAAAGCTGTCGTTCTTTTCTCCACAAAAGGCAACTCAATCGACTGAAATAAAAGATTAATACTAAATGAAATATTAAAAGCAAGGGGATAAAAGAGAATGGTGTGTGTACGGGGTGCTGTCGATCTTTCTCCTCTTGCTTGGACAGGACTTCTGGAACAAAGCTGTGTACATTGGGCCGCTATCATGCTCACATAGCTGCGAGGCATTGGGCGTCAGGGGCTGATTTATTGGAAGCAAACAGCCGGAGAGAGAAGGCTGCCGACTGTGAGGAGCTGCAGGCAGGAGACATCTCTCTCTGTACAGTATGCAGGAAGAGGAAACACGAGCAGGATTTCTACCCAGCTGTTATCTTTTTTTTTGTTGCTGTTGTTAAATTGTAACACGTAATGCACATTAACTGAACTGCTGTAGCAGAAACACCAAATGGAAATCAATACAGCTTTTGCGAAAACATGTTCATGCTCACTTGAATCAAAAAACATTTTTCTGGTTGAAGATATTATGAGATAAATCATGACAAGTAAGTTAATCAGATGTAAAGTAATGTAAAGTATTAATATCTGTAAACAGTTTCTGAACCAGTGACCACATACAAGCTTTGATTGGGTGCATTAATATCTGTAACTGCCGTTTATGAAAACTGACATATGGTCTCATGGCCCTCAGACTGAGAGGCCGTCACATTATCAAAGTTCACACTGCAAATCTGTCAGCTGCATTACACCAACCATCATTAGATAGCAGTTCTGTATGAAACTTGTATCTTGGCAGGACTTGCCAAACTGCTTCCTCTGTGGATGGGACTGAAAAATCTAAACCCACCACCAAAAAGCCATCTCTATTTAAAAACAATAGTATTTAAACTGGACAAACCAACTAGGGGAAAATGAAAACAAGCTGTAAACACAACACAGACATATCACCTAATGAAGTTATCTTCTTGAACATGGACTGGCCAATCACAGCATAGCATCGACCAGCTCGGTCGCAGGGCTCGACAACTATATGGCTGTGCTCAATGAAATTGTTTCAGAGTTTCTTCTTTTTCAGGCTGGTTCTGCACATTTCAAACTAATGTGCCTGAGGGACATGTAATAACGAAAGTCATTACTAAGAGACTGGAAGGAGATATACATTAAATGTTATACATTTTTACTAAGTTAGCGCTTCTATGCTATGCTAGCTACTGAAGGTATACTGAATATATACACATGCTGCTTTTGCTGTGTGAATAAAGACCTGCGGTACAAGAACAGTGTTACTCCCACAGTCATTGGCTGCTCCTTAACTTCAATGCCTTCTGTCTTGATTACCAGGTGATGTGATGGTTCACTTTTACAGTGTGATCTGTACGCTAGGCTACAGTTTCTAGCTTTATCTTTTTAACCTTATGTAATGGCTGAGTCAATTTGAATTCCTGGATAGTGGAGACATCCTTCAAACACATATTAAAGAACTTTTGTCTGCTTCTCTCTGATATTGCTTTTTCACTTTTCCAGAAATAAGTTTGTGACAGTTTGTGACAGTGGACTCCATGCTAGCTTTGATAGCTTGATGCGGCTAACAACAAGTAGCAGGGCTTAGCAAAGGGTCAATAATGTGGCTCACTGGCTGCTAGATGTTTTCATTCTTTGCTAGCAAGTTGCTACCTTTGACCGTATACAGCCAAACAATGACTCAGATTGTTTAAATAGTCAATGCCATCGAGTGTGGTAACACTTGATTTATGGTGCAACATTGTCTTTTGCATTGCATTGTCTCTCACATCACATCCGATACAAGCGTGCATCATTTCTTCTGAATCCCTTATGTGTTAGGGAGCGATCACACCGAGATGAAACGCTAGAAACCCGACGCCAGTAAAACCATTGTTTTCCTATGATATGGCGCGTCTGACCGGCGTTCAAGCATCTTTTTAGACGGGCTTTTTTCCGGCGTTTTTAGACATGAGTAGATGCTGAAAAGTTAAAATATTTTCAACTTTTTTGGGCGTCAGATGCCAGTAGCCAGTGCGCCTTGAATAAGGGCTTCCAGTGTTTCAAGCGTCTTTGAAGCGTCCACGTCTCTGGCGTCTCATTTCTGTGTGATTTCCCCATTAAGGTTCATTCTCACTGCCGCGATGCGGATCCCCATTAAGGTTCATTCTCACTGCCGCGATGCGGAAATGAGAGACGGATTTGCGGAATATTCGCACAGCGCTTTTCCGCGCTCAAACCATACACACAGGCGCGGTACGGACGCGGTGCGGAATTTCGCGTTGTTGTTTTCCAAGTCTGCGCTGCGTGAACGGGTGTGGGTGAACATGGACGAGAGTAGTAGCAGTAGTAGCAGCAGCAGCAAGCTAGCAAGCTAAGGTTTAACAAGCGTCAACGTCAACTTTCTTTAGTACTTACCACTCTCACCGCAGCCACCAAGCTGGACAATGGACTGCCAGACGTTGTCCTTTAATTCATTGTTCATAAAATCATCCCGTCTTTTATCAAAAAGGACGGGGTGCTGTGAAACGAGGTTTATCAACCTTTCTCCCATACTGTCCTGCCTGACTGGATTTCGGACCCTCCCGGGTCTGCGCGACTTTACTATAAACAAACAATCTCATTGGCCCAGCTGTGTAATTCCGCTGAGGGTCAAAGTCTGGGCGGAAACTTTTTTCACCGCACGAAAGTTCCGCCTTCCATAAGAACTCATGAAATCAACTTTTTTATTTTTCCGCGAGAATAATCTGCGCGGATATTCAGTGAGAATGGACTTTTAGACTGCAATCTGAATCCATTACGGGACAAGCAGACTCCAGTAACTATGACAACTAACATATTTGTAGAATATAAATGCATTGAATGCTTCAAAATGCCAGAATAGCATTAAATATGGGTAATGGTTATAATTTAAAAAATCAACAAAGATGTCAGCTTTGAAAAGAAAAAAAGAAGATGTAAATGAAATGTGATGGTGGCTACAACATCTGTGTTAATGTTATGCATTGTAGCATTTTCCCCCTTAAAATGTATATTTTCAGCTACACCTCGTCTCATTGTTGGTCATACCGCTGCCCCTACCACTAATAAATAAATGGTAGTAGAGTTTCCAGTTGGTGAGTTAGAGTGTTGCAAAAGTGCATTTTTGTTTTCAGATGACACCATCAAATACAGCCAAGATGGCGGACACTGAAGAACAACAACAGCTCGAACTTAATTTGCAGTTTGCACAGCTGGATGTAAATACACGGAGAGAGAGGAAAACGTAGAGAAGAACGAAAAGAAGAAAAAAACAGGGAGGGAAGTCATGCACTGCTTGTATCTAGGCAGAGGTGAGGGAACTACCCACAATGCCCCTGTGGTCTCGAATAAGCTGCCACCCTCCCTCCTCTGAAACACACACAAACACACTTACGCACACACCTCAATAAGGCAGAGTGCTTAACTCAGCAAACTGCAGGCCAAGCTGCTATCACTCATGTTTGTCTCTTGGCTCGCCCTCTTTGTTTTTCAGTATTTTCTCTCTATTTCTGCTCTTCCTTCTGTTTCTCAGAGACACCATTTGTGTGACTTCACAATATGAGCAGCATGTGCGTTCAATTTTAAATAGATTGTTTTACTCAAATCGAGACATTTGTCTGCTGATATTTGTTAGTTGCATGTTTCAGAGAGACAAGTTGAATAAATTGACACAACATTGTATATTCGGTGCTTACCGTCAGTGAAACGATACTGCGACTTGTAAATACTGTCATGCCAGTGGAGGGCATTCGAATGATGGAGCAAACCCTCTCAGTCAAACATGATTTGGGTACTCAGAAAATACTTTCATGACTTTGACATGACTTTGTTGACACAGACATACATTTGATGATTCAATGTTAGATAAGGGACTTGAACATAACTTTGGGAACTCTTGCATAACTTTTGATGACCCTAACATTAGAGTAGTGACTTCAACATGATTTTGGGAACTCATAAATTACTTTGGTGACTTGGACTTTGGTGACTCTTACATAACATTGTGGACACAGCGATAACTTTGCCGACTCTGAGATGACTTTAAGGACACAAACATGATTTTGGGAACTCGTACATGCATTTGGCAACTTGGTATCAGATTTGTTGACTTGGATTTGATCCTAGAGATGTGCTCACAGCCTTCATGCCTTGCACATGGCTTTGGTGACTCTGACATGAATTTGATTATTTGATTACGGTCAATAAGAGACTTGAACAAGACTTTGGAAACTCATACATGACTTTTATAACACAAATGTTGGATTAGCAACTTGAACATTACTTTGGGAACTTAAAGCGATGATTTTAAATGGCTTTGGAGACTTGGACTTTGATGACCCGAACATTAGATTAGTCACATGTTCTTGACTTTGGTAACCATGGTAGTTTATTTGAGTTCATTGGGGACCTTGCTAGCTTACACCCCAGACCCTAAACCAACATCAAAGAACTAGTGGTGACAAAGGCCGTCTATTGCATCGCCTCTATTGCCTGTGTCTTGGCCCAAAAGTTGCACTTGAACACACCGCAAAGATTACTTGCATGTTCTGTGTCTGCACTGGAGGAAATAACTCCATACCAGCAGGTGGCAGTAGTTTGTATAGGTCATTGAAAATGGGAAACCTGAAGACAGAGGATGTATTCAAGACACTGGTTAGCCATTTAGCACATTAACAACACAACATGGTGTTGAAAGAATAAAGGATATTTACCATGCACCGGCAAACCTTAACACAAACAATTCTGAACCATTTCTGGTAAATAGCTCAGCGACTACAAAAATGATATTACCTAATGTAACAAGTTAGCTTTGTTTCTTCCTTGCCTTAGTTGTATTGCTCTTCTCGTGCACTGAGTTGACCAATCAAAGTGATTTCAGTCACCGATGGGCTTCACATTCCCCGACACAGACCTAACATGCTGAATCAGCCGAAGAAAAGCCAAAGAGGGCCAGCGGGGCAGGACACGCTCACTGACGGCCCAACATTGACCAACGGAAGACCATCAGCTTGGTGTGTCAGGGCCTTTAGACATAGGCTTAGTGATTTATTCATGACTTTTACAACTCACACATGGCTTTGGTAACTCAAACAGGAATTTGATGACTTGGGCGTTAGATAAGAAACCCGAACATGACTGGGAACTCAGAAACGGCTTTGGTCCGTGGGACTTTGCTGACTCTGACATGACTTTGATGACCTAAACATTGAATTAGTGATTTGTGCATGACTATGGTAACTACAGCAGTTCACTTGGATTCACTGGGGACCTGAGACTCAACCTAGACTCAACGTTCTCTGCTGTTTATTTATGTAATCTAGACGTATGACCAATGCTGCGCATCAAACCCTCAAAGTGGAAGCTAATGCTGAACACCTGTTGTGGTTTTGTTGTTTTCCTGGCAGGACTTTCTGTTTCTTCCAGAACCATTCGTTTGTCAGACCCCTGTGGTATCGTGTCGGCTGGTATTGGCTCTGAAATCAAAGTTATGGTCTGGCAGCAGAATTACCGCTAGGAGCAGCAGAGGAATGGAGTCGATTTATTCTTGCTATCAGATAGACAAACTGTTCTGTGCTCCGCTCGACTGAAAACCACACCGAAACAAAACTGGGCCACTGGGAGCAAACAAGCTGACAGGATACAGAACAGTATGGATAGGAAGACAGAGCAGGGAAGAAAATGGAGGGGGGGTTCACCATATACAGTACAAACTGTGAGGTGATGTCTGAATGTGCTGCTGAATAACACTGAGATAAACACCACACAGCGGGAGGTGGTTAGGTTGCAATGCAGGACTGGAGGTCATTCACTTTATTAAAAGCAGGTCCAGAGATACTGTGTCAGTGCTGGGAGGCCTACAACACACAGTTTCGGCACTTTTCTATTTCTCTTTTGATCTGAGTATGTCAAGTAAATGTCATGATCTTTGAGCTGATAATAAAAGCTTCAAAAGAAATTCATTGTATCAGAAAATGTTGCTGTCAGCGTGAAATCACAGGTTTGTGGTCCAGCTCTGACTGCGCTGAGAATGCAAGGAAATACATTTTGTGTGTCAAACCATGTATGAATGTAGTATGTATTTCTTTTCAAAAAGTGATTCAAATAGCAACATGGTGTCAAATTACAGTTTGTGAAAATATTAGTTTGGCCAGTGCTGGTGTTGACGCTAGCACTGTTATTACCTTTGATAACATAGAATCTGTCAAGTATGTAAAGAAACTTTTGCTCCAGCTCTGTATCAAGGCTTGTATCATTTTTTATCTGTGATCGATGGAAAACAAGGCCTTTCTCTGCGTGGACAAACATTATTGGTCTTTATTTTGTTTTTTAAAGATATATAGTAATGCCAATTCCCTACCAGCATTCTGTATTTGTCATTCAAAAAGGGGAACCAGAAGACCAGCAGGATGGATTCAAGATGCTACTTAGCCACTTAGCACATTAACAACACAACCTGATGTTGAAAGAACAAATAATATTCTTTGTGCACTAGCAACGACTAACACAAACAATTTATGTTTCTGCCAAAGAGCTCAATGTCTAAAAAGTAATCGTACCTAATATAACAGATTTGTTTCAAATGCATGCCCTATTAACTTTAGTCTTAGCTGTCCTCATTTCAGTTTCTCTTCACATGCACTTAACTGAACTGCCAATCAGAGCAATTTCATTCACCAACAGGATCCGCAGCCAATTTAACATGCTGAATCAGCCAAAAAGCCGTTGACAAGAGCTGACTGGTGCCAACAGGGTTGGACACGCCGTAAAAACTAGGGGGACAAACACTCGCAGACGGCCCGACATTGACCAATGGCCAACAGTCAGCCTGGTCAGGGCCCTCACTTTAATGCTTTGGTTCGACAAATGTCAGACAAAGTTAGCAAATAGCTGGTGAACATACAGTAGTTGAACATTTGACAGAGCAGTATCTTTTTTCCAAATGTTGCTGGAGACCAAACCAGAACTAAAAGGAGAGTGAATATATATATATGTACTCATCAGGTGGACACAGACACAACTACACATCATGTTGCTCCATGTTGCTGGATGTGTAAATTAGCAAATTAGCAACTGTTAGCATTACAGCTGTATACTGTAATAATATCAATGTTGTGTTTACAGTTGGGAAAAAAGAATTTTGACAATGTTTTAAGTTGTAGTTCCTCCAAAAGCCACTAAAAGCTAGACAAGACTGCAAGAAACAAAAACTGAAATAAATAAGAAATACAGTCAAGAGAAGATTAGGATTCGCAGGATATATTTGAGTAATTGACAGGTACCTTTGCATATCACACTCAAAAAGTAAAGATATGGCGGGCAGGAATTCATTTGGTTTTTTTAACTGATTATGGCCTAAATGTGATTTTTTCCCTGACAATAGCCTAAGAGATATTAATTTTTATGTGTGTATTTTTAAATATTTCTTGCCGTCTTGTCAGCTGTGACGAGTGACAGGAAATAGTAGTCTGTGGAAATAAAGCTCCTCTCAGTCGTCCCTGTCTTCTGGGACTCAGAGCTGAAGCGTTCACCCCTGCTGTGGGAGTGCATGTGCAGCCAAATCTTACGCTGCAGACACGCTGCTGCCATCACAAATCCCTGTTTAATACCAGGACATGACAGACTAATGAAGAGGGGTGAGGAGGGAGAGAGAGGAGGGAGGGAGAGGCACAGACTCCCCCCGACACACATGAACACACTGAGCCTTTGGCAGGACACCTGAACAATCCCCTTAACATCAAACAGCCCTGCAGACAAAGCTATGAGGATCACAACTGCATCACTTCATCGTTCTGAGGATCCTATGCGGGGAAATGGCTCATTAATATATTTTTATGACAAACCCAGTACATTTTAGACTCCTCATGGAGCAGTTAGGTGATATTTCACATTTAATTGGTCCTCCTGTGACAAATGGGCAGTTGGTTGTACCTTTTTTGACGTAGTTGTCCCTATCCAGTGAGATCTGCCCCTCTAAGGTTTCCTAATAAGAACATTTAGTGTGCTTTTACCTCACCAAGAAATCACTCATTGGGTGTACAAGTCTTTTTAATTTTCTGACAATCAACTAAACAATCACTTGACTAATTGTTAAAGCTTGAGTTCTTTTAACCACTGAGATCACCAAAATGCTAAGATATTGTTTTGAACGCATCTAAAAATGACCTACTCTGTTGTTGAGGACTTGTTTGGATTTTCAGTCAATGAGGTTTAACTTTATGCAGATGACACTCTTTTCTTTCTCTGCTATCCCTCAATGCTGACTGCTTAGGTGATCTTATGTTTATTCCCCACATAATAATGCACCATACCACATGGATCCATACTAGCTAATTTAAAATATTTTAAGCTATAAAGTTGCGTCTTTGGTGAGCACAGAGTTCACATTTTTAAAACGGATTTGAGAGTGAAGCTCTTATAATATTCTGACTCTTCATTAATATCAGAAAAAGATTTAAAATGCATCGTACAGTTTGTGTTTCTGGTGAAACTACAAATGTGTTGATCTGAGACAACCTGCCTGCAGCTGAACCCACTGAGAGGGAAAAAGGAAGCCTTCAAAGGCTCCAAACAATACAGCCAGCCATCAAACACCATCACGGCACAAAAACCACACTCACAGCTGCACATGCATCGTGCGCACATGCAGGCATCCAGGTGCATTTGAACTGGTGTATGTGTATGCACGTCCCAGTGCACAGCATTCATCCATCCTACTGTGTGTGTTTTTGTCCACCTGAGGCCTCTGGAAAACACTGAACAGTGATTCCCTCTCTTCAGCGTGAAGAGAGAAGAATTATCACCCCGCAGGCACAAAATAACAGGCTTACAAACAAGATTTTTCTCTTGTATCCAGGCTTTGTTTTATGATCTGTAAAATACATCCAGCCTGAAATTTAATTTCAACATGTGAGGAATCATTTTACCCTTCAAAAGCAAATGAGGAACACAATGGTAAATTGTAGTTTATATAGACGATTTGCAGGTTTCATCTTGCCAATCACAGTAAAATTACAGAATCTGATCTGCACTGACTTCCTACAGCTCATCTATTTTTTTCACAGCAGAGACAGACAGACATGAGGACACGCAGGGGATCAGCTGTCTGGATGCACAAAGAGGCAAAAACAAATCAGGGCCATGTTTCCTCTCCAAGAGACAGCATAAGCTAAATCATGCAGATTCAGTCTTGTCAACAAACTGGAGGGCAAACTGGCGCTTATGTGCTCCACATAACAAACTGAACAACCTCCTGTCTGTGTTGCCACATATGCTTTGTGGAAAATGTAATTGCAGAATTTTTTTGTTGGGTGAAGGAGGTGCTCTGTTTGTCTACTGCATTGACACCAGAGACGGAGGAGGGGGGGGTTCACATCCCGAGTCCTGCTTGCAGCACATTGTTTAGGTTCAGGGAAAGACTGTGGTTTTGATTACACGCTAATAATGTCTTGTGTTGTTGGGTCACTGTTGACTTTTTCCAATATCAAACCAAAACCATGAACATAACCATCAAAAGTTTCATCACACTTTAATTGCTATGAACAGATACTGTGTAGCCAAAGCAGATATTTTAGGAACACAAATGAAACACGTGGTCAGTGAATATTTTGCAGAAACATTCAGCAAGAACATTTTGCAGTTTGGCAATTATGTTGTTTCCCAATTACACTGATAAAAAAAAAAAAAAAACATACTCCAGGCAGCATTACCTTTCTCCTTAAATTCATTAAATGTTGCTAATTAGTAGAGATGATTTGAGTTGATCAAGACCAATCAGGGCATATCTGACTTGCGCTTTCACTGGTTTAAGTGACAAACAGTAATTAATACCGAGTCTGTGAGTAACTTGATGATAGGCCAAAATTAAGCTTGGCTGTTTTGGGTCTGTGCGCTTTCCAACAAACCTCAGCAGGTCATCCCCTGAAAATGTTTTTCATATAAACTTAATCTGTAGAAGACAGGGTCACCTAATGCATTTGGGATTAGCATAAAGATATTTAATGAGTTTGGAAAATTTGGGAAAATGTCAGAATTTACATTTACCGGAAGAAAACACTGTAGTCCTCGCTCCAGATAACAAGATGCTTGACGCCGCCGTTCTTAGTGCCTTTTTCGGGCTTGTTTTGCTTATATTCTTGAAGCAGCAGTACGACAACAACCTTGTTCTGCTAATGCTTCGTCTGTTGAGGAGGAGAAGGGAGGTAGAAGGTCGAAGAAGGGAGATAGAAGACCGTGCTTTGGCGTATGGAAACCGGTGAGTGCAACGAGTCCGACTGCTCTATCTCAGCCTGTTGCTATGCACGCTATATATGTCATGGCACCAGAAGGGCAAGGAAACGAGCATACGCAGAAAGAACGGAATGGCTGGAATCGGATAGGAGGTGTATACAAGACAGAAAAATTCTTCCATTCGGGCTCTGAAAAGGAATATTCCACCCCTGTGCGTCCGATTAGATTTACTTTCGGGTTGGCTGTTTTCATTCGGGTTGAGGTGTTTACAAGGAGCATTTCTATTCGGGTAGGGCTTCCAACCCGAATGCAAAAGGAATAGGCTACATGGCTCCATGTAAACGCATGTATTGTAAGACAAGTACAAATAATAGATAATCTCTGGGAAAAAAAACAGAGATTATCTATTATCTATTATCCTTACATCCTAATGCCAAGTGGCATTCAGTAGAATCGACCATGGGGCGGCAGCTACAACCAATCACAGCTAAGGAGTCTCTAACATAGCTATCAATCATGCCAATCACGGCTCATGAACTGCAGTCAAACTCACAAAGCAGGCAGCGTTGATCAAATATGAGTCTGTTCCTGCATTGCGTATTTCTCACCAAAAATGTTTTCAGGAACATATTTTAGTGTACTGTTTAGCTGTAAAATGAGAGAGTTGGTCCCGCTGGTTGGTGGTGCTTGATACTTAGTTTAAAAGGGATTCAACATGGTGGCGTAGTCACAAACATTCTCATTTTACAGCTAAACCGTACACTAAAATATATTCCGAAAACTTGTGAGAAATAGGCAATGCAGGAACAGAATCTTGATTCATATTTGATCAGCGCTGCCTAGTTTGACAGTTTGACCACAGTTAACGAGCCCTGATAGACATGATTGACAGCTACGTTTGAGACTCCTAAGCTCTGATTGGTTGTTTTCGTTCACGTAAAGTAAGGCCATTAGAAATGCTACAAGGCAACAGGGTAGGCAAAGGAGTATGATTTGTTTTCACATATCATCTGTCTCATTTAGTGCTGTGTGAATATAGAGTTTCAGTAAATCTGAAAAAATATTTTTTTTATAAAAGTTACAACTGTAGCTTTAAAGTTGCTAATTATTTTCAATGGCCTATTTTTCTAAAACACTACAAGTATGAGGGGATGCAGTGCACAGTGAAAATGAGGCAGATTATCTCCTCAGAATTATATCATGTATTGATTTAGTGGAGTCAGACAGAACATCAGTGCACTCGCTGGACTGTAGCTGTTACACAGAGGAGTGCTGACTCTTTATGGACAGCACTCCAAGTTTGATAAGTCAAGCTGTGCTCAGCTGCATGTGTGCCAGCACGCCTGCCGGGGCTTATGGGATTGGATGGAGAGAGACAGAGTGAGAGAGACTTTATGACACTGACATTTACATCGACAGTGAACGTACTTGAAAAGCTGCTGGCTGCCTCGCTCTGAGTGCAGTCAAACCGCAGGAAAGCGTCACTCCAAACAACTTCAGTTTGTCAAAGTGGTTCAAAAGCAGCTCATGTTGCTCTGTAAATAATTATCTGTCATGTCATATGATGCAAAAGCATGTCACCGCTGAAACACAGGGTCTCAAAACAGTATTTTTAATAAACAGTTCAACATTTGGGGAAAAAACTTTTATCCTGAGAATCTGTCCGACAGTGAGATGAGAAGAAGTGCGTAATATATGGAGCTGAAGTCAGGATGTACTGTAAGCAGGGGAAACAGCCAGCCTGGCTCTGTCACCTCTAAAGCTCACTAATTAATAAATGGTACAGTATCTTGTTTGTTTAATACACACGCAAACAAAATTCTTTTCAATCAAAGTTTTAATTTGTTAATATTACCAGTGGTGGGAGAGGTATTCAGAATAAGTAGTAATACTATTTTACAGGTTGAACTCCTGCATTCAGCATGTTATCAACAGAATATACTTTAACTACTAAAAGAAAATGGTGCAAAAAGTATTATATTATTATATATAATATTATTGGATTATTACAGCTGAGTTTTTTAATGTTGTAGCTGGTCAGAGAGTCACTATTTTGAACTGCTTCTGTTGGGTAATTTAATATATAAAAACTTAATTTGAAGAGTAGGTAGTACATAGCTGTCAAAAAAGTAGCATAAAATGGAAAAACTTAATTCAAGTATCTCAGTATTCTGCTTTGTTGCTTTGTGTCACTGGCTAACACCAGCACACACAACTTGCTCCCAACCAGGGGGTCATGACCTCCCTTGAGGTCTCTGGATAAATCTGAGGGGTCACAAGATGATTAAAGGGATAAGAGAGAAAACATTATTCATTTTTCTGACTGTTCTGTAAAAATTTTTTTTGTTTGTTCTTATGGAATTCTGGACACTTTTACCCCTTCAGCTCCTTAAAGCTCCTTCAAGTAAAACAATGAGGATAATCATTCTTTGGCTGCTCACAAGTCATAAAGCAGGTCTTAACCAGCGATAGGTTCACAGGTCGACATTAGGGCCCTCGTTTATTCAACAAATGAACGTCAAACGGTGTGCGTGGGGTACATGCAACTCCAACACAAGGTATCCTGAGAGGCTGGGCGACCAGGTGTATTTTTTACACTTTAAACCACATCTCAACCGAGAAAAGTGTCTCCTTTGGATAAAGTTGTGTGGTAACGTTAGACCACAACATCAACTCAACGTGAATAAGATTAACAATGATGTCTACATCTGTTCTAAGGTAAGTCAACATTGTGTTTGAGGCAACATATTGTCACTTTGCTGGAAAGAAATATAAAGTTATCTTTAACATCTCTAGCTAACGTTAGCTAAAGTTAGCCTAACGTTAGCTCCTAGCTGCGTTGTTCATCATGTCACCTTGTTTGCTGGGAGTTCATTAGCCTATTTTGTTCTAGTTTTGTACTTTGGTGATCGTACATCATTGTTAGCTGTTGTCCAAAGGGCTCTAGTTAAGCTAACGTTAACTTCTGGAGCTTAGCTTCATTAACTTATCTGTAATGGCAGAGATAACAAAGGTTGGCAAACGTTATGCTGAATGATTCAGTGTAAATACTGTAGCACCAAACTAACGGAGAGACACTCTTGGTAAAGATGGTAAAAAGGCCGTTATCCTTTTCTCATATTCTGAGCCAAAAACCTTAACTTCAGTGGCACTTTGATGCACCAGAATTTGATCTTTATGTCTCCAAAAATCATCAGTTGCCTCCTGTGAATTGCCGTGTACTGTGACACCTGCCATAGCGCCGGTCACTGAATGTTGATATTTTACCCGAGTGAGTGGAGGGGGGCGTGGCTTAGCCATAGGCGAATTGTTTAGCTGGACCTAGGACATCAGTGTTTCTATTTCTAGCTCAGAGAAGTTTCTCTTTTCGGCCATATTCTGTCTCTCCATGTCTTAAACTCTAGGGGCAAGCCGAAACTGAAAATATATTGGGGCGGGATATTTTTGATGATTGTTTTCAGCTGCCATATTTATCAATACCAGATTATTTTTATTTATATTTTTTAAATTTTATATACTTTATTAATCCCGCTGAGGGGAAATTCAATTTTTTCACTCTTTTTGTCAATTACACACAGGTCTGAAAGACACACACATGCACAAACAGGACCTATACATGCACAACGTGGAGAGATGTCAGAGTGAGGGGGCGGCCTTGGTCAGGCGCCCCAAGCGGTTGGGGGGTTCGGTGCCTTGCTCAAGGGCACCTCGGCAGTACCCAGGAGGTGAACTGGCACCTCTCCAGCCACCAGTCCACGCTCCATATTTTGGTCCGGACGGGGACTTGAACAGGCAACCCTCCGGTTACCAACTCAAGTCCTTTTGAACTGAGCTACTGCCGCCGATTCTTATGCTGTTATTGGTGAGATAAGAACGTTTAATGACTTGCATGTGAACCTTATCGTAGGATGATTTCTGCATTCAGATCTGTGCTGGTTTGTACGTTAGCTTAATATATGAGGGCCTGGGGGTTTTTGGGCCGAACAGCTTTGGGGACTCCCTGAAAGGAACTGCACACTGAGGAGCTCCCCGTAGAGCTACATACCTCAAGTGACGTCCTGCAGGCTGGCTGGCAGTTGGTGTAACATAAATTTCGCTTTGACAAGTCGAAATTGAATTGCATTTCCCCCATTGCATACATGCTCAGAAAAGCCTAGACTTGACTGTCGGTCTATTGGTTTGTGTTTCCTTTTTTGTTGTTGTTGCTATGAGCTGTTGTTTGTGTCTTGTGTTGTTTGTTGTTCACACGGCTAACGGATGAACCAATCACTGTTCACTTGCCTTGCTCATGGTCACTCTTGTGCTGGGAGAGTACCTTCTCTGAAGTAGGAGCAAAAAAAGTCCCTGAAACAGCATTCTGAGAACTACAATCGTTCCTGGGTCTTGGGGTGCAGACACAAAGAAAAAAGGGGCTATGAAGAAGTTCCTCTGGTCTGAAAACACCTATTACTATATTTTTAGGAGGTCAAAAATACAGTAGTGTGCCAGTGTTTGCCTGAGTGATATACACGTTATAATAATCATTTAACAACTGCATTCTTGAAGGAGCAAATCTCCTCCAAATGCTGCACATTCTTTATTTTATGAATAACACTGTGCTGTCAATGATACTCAGTTAACAGTGCAGCTCTGCTCAGTCTCTCTATCCTGATCCAGGCTGGGGGAATTAATCATTGACAGACATTTTAATAGTATTACCACATGTGGAGAAAGAGAGGGGGATGGAAGAGAGAGAGAGATGAATATGTATGAGTGAAATGAGAAAGAGAGACATTTGAGGCACAAAGAAAAGGAGGGCAGATAAAACTAAACGACTGCACAGTCTGCTTTCAAATCACTGCCTCCTTCTTGTCACTGTAACCCACATAACTGAACAAACCGCTGCATGGGCCTCAGCCCCCACACACACCAACCACAAGTGCATGATAAGAGAAGTGGCAGCTTCTGCATAAGAAAAAATAATAATAATTCACTGCCATATTTAACCGCACAGATAAAACATACTGTTTATTTTTAGCACAAAAGAATGACAAGAAGAACACGTTTCATTTCTGTCCTCATGTTCACTCAGTGCTGGTTTTATAAGTTTGAATTCGGACGTGGAGATTTCTGACTAATCACTCAATTAAAGTCCCAGCATAGTGCTGCCTGCTGGTGATACTGCTTGATGCTACTGTACTTTGTCAGCAAGCAGAAAAAACTGTGGGCCAAGTCGCTCTACTGTCATCTGCACAGTTATGTCGTCCACTGCTGACATAATCCATGAGCTCTGGCACGGCAGTAGAAACTCATTTATCTCAGAGACTCTACAGAAAAATGACGGCACTGGTTTTATTTGTTCAAAAGCCTCAAAAATCTCCCTTACATGACGAGGACTTGCTGTGGCCGAGTGAATAATGACTGAGGTCAGGGAGGATGGTTTGGTCAACAAAGTGGATGACTTTGACATGTTAGACTACCAAAAGCCTTCAAATTAAGTGATGAAAAAATGTTGTTTGTCCAAGCCCTCTAGAACCACACATCCATCAGGACGACAGATAAACCAAATAAACCAGTTTCATGATATGACAACACGAAGGTCTGATTAGGCTAGGGCACACAACAACTTGGGATTATGTTAAAGTTACGACTGTGATAAGGTTTGGGGGACTTTTGTTGTCATGGTTACAAAAATTAACACTTCGGTAAGGTATGATTGTGTCATGATTTAAAAAAGGTTTACTGTTGGATGGAAACAAGGAAGATATGAAAGAAGCAAAGGCCATGACGTCAGTAGCCATGTTTCCATCAGCCTGTTTAGATGCGCATCTAGAAGTATCGCATCGGAAAATTATGACGGAAACGCCAAAATTTGATTTAAAATCCCCTGATTCGCACAAACTAAAATTTGCTTTAGCCAGGTTTTGGCTGATTCAAAAAAATGTTGATTCGCAAAACGGGGGATGGAAACAGTTATGTTCGAATTAAGTCTGAGGTAGCGCACCTCTCTCCATGGTGATATCCACACTCCGGGTCGGGAAGGCGGTATTGCATTTACAAGCTGGTTGCCAACCACCAGAAAGTTCGTAGTTTTCACCAAAGTCTGTACATTTAATGGAAACACACAGGATTCGTATTTCTTTTAATGCGCATTTCCCAATGATTTGAATCACTTTTGGATGGAAACATAGCTAGTGACAGCGTTCGGATCTTGCATTGGAGCCAGAGTTTGGTGCCACTTCTATGGAGTCAATGTGGCAGGCACGACAAATCACATTAACCAGCTACACAAGACTTCGACTTTAAGCTACTTAACAGAGCACATTTAGCCTTGCTAACGCTAACGTCTCTCGACTTCAATGGAGAAAATGAACTCAACATAAGCTATCTAAGGAAATACATCAACCAATATATCAACCGTTATGTCGTTAACAGTGCAGCAATTTACAAATGATTCTGCCAGGTAATATAACCTGTTAAAAAGACATGTCATAAACAAGGAGATGCCATCCTTCTCCTGTAATGACAGCCGGTGCTGAGATCTGTTTGGAGACCTGACAAGGAAAACGAATGTGCACATTTAGATTTAAAAAAAAAAACGTTAGTCAGCATCACATAATGTGTGTTTGTGAGTCTGTTGGAAGGATTTTTCAGTCAACGGTGAAACAACAAAGATATGATGGGTTATAGTGTGATTTGCTGTGTCCATCCCATTGACTCCAATGGAAGTGGCACCAAACTCTGGCTCCAATGCAAAATTCAAACGCTGTCACTGACATCATGTCCTTTGCTTCTATATTTTCCTTGGATGGAAACAGGAAATGAACAGCAGCCCCCTGTTTTCAAGTCCAATGTGTTGTTGATCCATCCATTCACCTACTTTATACCACTGAGGCTACTACTGTCGCTAACATCATCACCAAACTTCCTGCTTTCTTCCGTCATAATTCCTGCAACCACCAGAGGGCACTACAACTTGTTTTTGTTCTTTTATTGTTTTTTTACGTCATTTGCTGCTGTCGTTCTTCTTGGATGACAGATTCATGCGGTGTTGTGCACGTTCAGACCTCACACACCTAGCTCAAAGTTCAGTTCACACAGATTAAAATGTACTGCTTCACATTCATAGTTTACAATCTGGATTTTGAATTAAGTTCACAGTCCTAAAAAGGAACTGTTATGTTCACTTTTTCCAAAATTTTTAATAAAATAAAATCTTATGATCATCATTCACTCACAGATATTTCCCAAGACTGCTTGGATGCTTCAACTCCATGTGTCCTTTCAGATTCTCTGCCAATGTGGCTGACGTTCAGACATTTTTTTCAAACCTGACAGGCACAATTTGCATATAAATGTGAGATTTTTCTCCAATGGAATCTGGAAGGATTAGTTCATGAAAGTCCTTATTATCTATATGAACTGGCTTCAGCAGTAGCGGTAGCTGCTTTGTCTGACGTGCTATTATCAGAGGCCATACCGCTGTTGTGTCATTAATTGTGAATTGTTGTGAATGACGCTCACATTCAAGTTGCAGACAGAATCGTTCAGCTCTCGATCCACCAATAATATGAGCACGTTCCTGTGTCCTACTGACCGCCAGTGTTGATTTTTTATGACCTTTAAGGAGTAGTTTTTGTGCCTGAACTTAACAAAACCTCAACCAAAGTTACAAGTGACCTACAAATACTCACGTCCAGACATGACTCGTGTAGGTGATCTAATGAGAGAAATTAAATGTTTGTTTTGCATACGGTTTAAACTGCAGAGAGGGAGCAGTACATGAGCTCATACATGGTTACAACATAATATCTTTGTTTCCCTTCAGGCCTCCCACCCACCAGGCCCATACCGTGCTAGCTCCATGTGTCAGACAGTACATTGGACTGAATCATGCTTTGGAACAACAACCTACTGCCACACCTTCCCACTAAGAGCTGCTCTGCTGCCTTTCCACTACAACTGACCCCATAAAAGAGGTGAATTTTAAATACGATAAAATAAATTGTGTTCTGCTGAAAATAGCAGCCCCCACTTCTCCGTCTGTTTCCTCACTGAAACCTTTTCAAAAATCAAGCCATCAGTTACAGTCTGTCCGCCTACAAACTCAGCCACTGCTTTCATTTCAATGCTTCACAATAATTGCCTGTTAAAGTCATTAAAAAGCAAGCATCGGCTGCTTTTCTTTAAGAAAAAACTATACGTGAAACATCCTGCACCTCTGCACAGCCTTTAAGCCGTGCTCCATTCCATAAATCACTTGATATCTTCTGTAAATCCCTAAGCCTCAGCCGTCATCCAGCGAACATATGATATGAGGAGACAGAGAGAGGCCTCAGCAGAAGCGAGCATTTCAGTGGTGGGGGGGTTGGCAGCATGAATACGGGGTTTATTTCAATGGATTATAGCACATTTTTCCACCTGGAGTTCATTTATAGACATGTCAAGTGGGGAGGCTTCCTCTGCTAAAACATGATATTCTGGGAGAGAGAAAAGAGCGAGACGGAAATGGAGCAAACTGAATTTAATTATGGTGAAAATTAAGCCAGGCAAGAGGAAAATGACAAGGAAGAAACAGATGGATAATGATAAAGAGAGGAGGGAGAGAAGTGGATGAAAATAAAGAGCTCAGCTTCCAGGGCATTTCTGTGTGCAGTTCATCACACAGCAGAGCAGAGAAACAGGAAGCTGTGATCCCACAGCTTCACAGAGCCGCCATTAAATCACATGGAGGCTAATCCCTATCTGTCGGAGCCGAGAGGAGAGTCTCAGATCGATGGAGGGGAGAGGCATGAAAACACTTCATCCATCACAGTTTGGTTCTCAAATAAAACACCAGTGCCTGTAACCTGCTGCGGGCTTTGTTTTCAATTATCACCTTTATTGCTGTAGTGTAGTAGTGTGTTGTGTCATGTGTTCACTGCGACACAAAGCCCATATGTGTTCATGTAAAGGTGGATCTCTGAGTCATAGGGTGCATGTCAGCAATAGTGCCACTCCCTTCCTATTTTCTGTGCAAGGGGGCGGAAGATAGTAACCTTTGTATTTTTCATCCTGGACCTGATTTTCACGTTTTTATGTCTCCTAATGGGAACAACAATTTTTGAAATTGGTCCACTATTGAACAAAAGCGGCGAAACAGGCTGCAATTTAACCACTCGGGGCAAATGCACCTTCACTTTACGTCCACTAAAAGTGCTTATTCTTGCCACTGACAGGCTCAAATTGGGATTTTAAGTGTCCAACAACATTATGGAAAGAATCCTACAGATATAGACCTTTTTGTTAAAGAGTAAAACCCAGTAGAAGGCAGCAGATGGGAAACTGAGGGAAAATCAGGCTGGCTTCAAAATATAAACCAAATAGCCACACTCAGGATCATCATAGAGCAATCTATTGAATGGAACTCTGCTGTCTATGTCAACTTCATCGACTCTGAAAAGGCCTTTGGCAGTGTGGATCGGGAAATGCTCTGGAAGTTGATGGCGCACTACGGCACCCCCACCCCCGCAAATTAATTAACATCGTCAAGAGCACCTACCAAGGGACACAGTGTCACATCCTCCATGAAGGTTGCCTATCAGAGGCCTTTGAGGTCCTGACTGGGGTGCAGCAGGGATGCTTGCTCTCCCCCTTCCTCTTCCTCCTCTGCATAGACTGGACCATGACGTAAGGAACCTGCAATAACCGAACCGGCATACAGTGGAGCTTGACTGAACAACTAGAAGACCTGGGTTTTGCGGACGATTTAGCACTCCTAGCATGTACCTGTGTGCAGGAAAAATCACGCAATCTAGAGATATCTGCTGCTTCACTCAAAATCAACTCATCAAAAACCAAGGTAATGCGCATCAACAACAAGAACAACTCTCCAATGATGATGGATCAAAATCAGTTAGGAGGTAGCCAGTTTTACATACCTTGACCAAATGTCAAATCCACCCTACACTACGGATCAGAAACCTGGAAGATGACCACCAACATCCGCAACAAACTCCAAACATTCTTCAACCGCTGCCTCCGACGCCTCCTTGGAATCTACTGGCCTAACACCATCTCAGATGTGAACTTGTGGGATCTCACTAAGCAAGAACCGTTAGAAAGCCAAATCAAGAGGAGAAAATGGAATTGGATAGGCCACACACTCAGAAGACCAAATACCTCCATTATAAAACATGCACTAACATGGAAACCGCAAGGCAAGAGGAAGCAAGGGAGACCTAAAGCCACCTGGAGAAGAACCACAGAGGAGGAGATGAAGGTGGAAGGACTGTCATGGCAACAACTGACTTAGAGGTCACAAGACCGAAGAGGATGGAGGAGTTTCGTCAATGGCCTGTGTTCCTCAGGGAATTTAAAGGCCTAAGTAAGTAAGTCGGTAAGATCCTTTTAGTTTAACCAGAAACAGCCCTGAAATAGTTATCGCCAAACCCACCAGACTCCTTTTAAATAAACAGTAATCAAATCATCGTATAACGCACTTCATTTAAAGTTGATGGAAACAAAATAAAACTCACCAAAAAAAAATGACTTGGTTTCGTCTCCGCACCATTCCAACAGTCACCAACTCTGATTTGGTTGAAATAAACCCTTCATTAACTCAGACTTGAAGAAATGCTGGGTAAAATGACTGTTTATTTAAATGGAGTCTGGTAGGCTTGGTAATTGCAATTTTGGGGCTGTTTCTGGTTACTCTGTATTTCTGTGGTGATAATTTCCATAATGCTGTCAGGCACTTATGATTACAATCTGAGCCTGTCAGCTGCAAGAAAAAGGAGGGCTTTTAATAGACGTACATTGATATTTGGCATAATTGGTAACAGTGATTTCATTTCAGTCTGTTTCACCACTTTCAGCTACAGCTCCCTCGCTCAACACTGGACCAGTTTAAAAAAATGCATGTTCCTTTTAGTCACTGAGACACAAAGACATGAGAAAATAGGGTCAAGGTTAAAAAATACCCAAATTACGCCCTCTTCTGCAGTCTGCACAACACAATACTATCCAGGGATGAACTGGTTTGTGCAGTTACTTTGTCTCACATACTGGTTAATGTTGGCAAGGCAATAGAGTTTTCAGTAAATGTCTGCAATAGGTGAGGTAATGGTTTTAATTAGGGGTGTAACGGTACACAAAAATCACGGTTCGGTACGTACCTCGGTACACAAGTCACGGTTCTTTTCTTTTTTTCGGTACAGTAATGAAAAAAATAGACAACTATTAAATATCTTTTACTTATTGGTAACCTTATTAAAACATACCACCACAACAGTTAACTCTTTTTACACAGTTTTTGAATGAAACAAATATATATAAAATCCTGCTTTTTCACATTGTTTGAATGAAAATAGAAATATAAAAGTGAAAAATAAAATCCTGCTGTTTTTTTAACACATTTTTTGAATGAAAAATATAAATATACATTTCTGCTTTAACAGTTTTACTCAATTAAAATAAAAAGTATAGTGCAGCTGGTCAGCTTTAAAGCCTGCTCAGATTCAGTTTTACTAGGAACTTACTTAGCTTTCCCACTTTGTTAAAGTGCAGTAAACAAAACATGCTTATATCTAAAGTGCAGCTTAAACAATTTTACTCAACTCCAATGGCGTTGGTTATTTCTTTAGCGCGATGATCAGGGAAACGCTCTCCTTTTTAAACGACGACGATATCATAGTTTGCACCAGATTGCTTTTCCTAGTCGTGCCGGTTAACGTTCAACGTTTAGATGCGTTAGCATATTAGACGTGTTTCCAAGTACATACCCGACCGCTGTTCTGCAGTGTCGGCACACTGCTTTTGTCTTGTCCACTTGTTTATTTCCATCTTCGTATTTTACCCTGAAACCAAAGTGTTCCCAAACGGAGGACTTAAGTTTTGCGGGTGGGTCTTCAGGTTTGTCAGGCTCACAAAAACCAAAACAAACTCCCAACAACAACCCAACTTTTGCTCCAACATAACTTTTGTTGGTCTCAACTCGACTTTGTGGATTGTGTTTCATCTTCTCACCGGTACCTGAAACTACATGTTGACACCAATACAGCTCCTTCAAAGACGACACCGTCAAACTAACAAATGTTTTTTTAATAAATGATCGGAGAGAGAGCCACAGAGCCAGACATATATTGTCATTTTTATTCCACACATTCTTCTTCCTTGTGTAAACCTGCTGCCTCCATTACCCACAATGCAACACAACCACAAACAGTTCAGTCAGAAATTCAGGTGTGTTATGCTAGCTAGTGGCTAATGTAGCCTCGAGCCTCTAGTCTGCAGCAGAGATGAGGAGCTGGCTAGAGGTCTGGTAAAGTCACATATTTCTAGCTCCAACCAACAGAGTTGTGTCATTTTCAAACTTGAAGTCTTCAGACCCAACTACTGACATTTATCGGATTTCACATGGTTCCGTCCAGTGCAACAAAACTCTAGGGGTCACCAAAACCATTGCGATTCATCCTCAGCACACTTGAAGTATCAATAGCACTTTTTGTGAAAAGGGAGCAGCAGTAAGTGAGATATTTTACTTTGGATCAAATTTTAAATTTTTTTTTAAAAAAAGCCATGGTGAACAGATGAGTTTTGAGGGTGGATTTGAAAATGTCCAGTGAAGGGGCGTTGCGGATTACAGGGGGAGAGAGTTCCAGAGGGTGGGGGCAACTACGCTGACGGCCCGGTCACCAAAAGTTCGGAGGCAGGAGTACTCATCTGTTCACCATGGATTTTTAATTCGATAATCCATCTTATGCCCAGTGTACCATCACACAGTTTCTCTGCTTTCTTCAGTTATTTGTTATAGTTTTGTTGCTTTTCTGTACTGCTTGTGTTGTATAGTACTGTTCTGTTGGTGTTATTGTTTCCTTACTATGTACTGTAAAGTGACCTTGGGTTTTTTGAAAGGCGCTATATAAATTAAAGTTATTATTATTATTATTATTATTATGATGTTCAACCTATGGATGGACCAGCTAACTCACATAAACTCACAGTGGCCCCTCTCCAGAGTACAATATCAATACAGTATGAAAACACTGTCACATTTCACAGAAGGGAGGGGATGTGAGTGATAAAAGACATAACCTGAAACAATAAAGTTTTGGATAGACAGGTGAGGAATATTTTTAGACTCCCCTGAAGAAAGCTCAGCTGAGTTCAGCATTGTGTCAAAACGTCAGCTTTCTAAATAAAACAACTGCCTGCTTTAATGCTCTGCTGTTGAGTCAGACAGCATTCACACCCACAGCACTGGTGTTCCAGTTGTTTCAGTCAGCCGGGAAGCTCAGCAACACTTCACCAGGAGTGTTAAAACAGGTCCTGTATCATGCAAGAAAAAGGATTTAAAATAGGTTTGTTTTTTCACAGTACCGACCGGCACCTTCGTAGATGGAACAAATTAATAATTCACATGCTGCACATTCTCTTACAAGGGGGGGGCGGGGGGCAGTTTTACACCTGCCATAGTGCACCATAGGAAAGGAGCATATAAGCAACAGCAGTTTACAAACATTCTTCACCTGTATGTGTATTAACTTGCTGCAGCCATTTCAACTCCTGCGCCACCTGCAGGTGACAATCGTTACAACTGCAGTCATTCTGGTTTTTAATGGAGATTCTGCTGAGTTCCTCGCCTGGAGATTCAACTCCAGCAACATCTCTTTATTCATTTCCAATTACAGTCATCAACATCGAAAGAGGTTTAGCTTGCTACGATCACTCCAGCTGTTTATACTGGCCATTGATGACTACCTAAACCTTGGCTAAGGTGACGACCTAAAGCTGGGCCGACACTAGATGATTTGAGCCCGTTTCTGACCCAATTTTTGAGCCACGCAACTTTTTTTTTTTTTTTTTGTTTTTTAGATTATTTTTTCGGGCTTTTGCCTTTAATGAACAGGACAGAGTGAAATGGGGTGAGAGAGAGAGCGGGGGGTGACATGCAGCAAATGGTTGCAAGCCGGAGTCGAACCTGCGACCGCTGGCATCGCTTCTGTATATGGGGCGCCTGCACTATCCACCACGCTACTGGCGCCCCGCCACGCAATTTATTTTACAGTGGAACCAAATTTCAGCTTCACCGAGCGTCGTCAGCCATGGAGTGTGCAGGGGAAGCGAGGACAGACCGTGGCCCGATCAACTGCTCAAGACTAGTCTGGGGCCGTTAGTGGCCGTTTTGGTAAGGACCCGGAACCAGGGCGAGTGAGACAGGATCCGGAATTCGATGGATGCGCCTTTCCGTCAAAATAAAAGCACCAAGCTAATAAAAATGCGGTGAAACTTTTAATTTAAAGAATATAATTTACAAGAAAAGCCCCAAGCCATTAAGTTAATCGATTTTCTTACACCCCTCATCACCCCAAATCGATGGTGCGCCAGAATTTAAAGTTTTACTTTGGTGAACACTTTTACTTTGGTGAATTTGGTGAATTCTGCATCCGCTCTCTAGACCGGAACCAGAATCCATACAAAATTCAGAGTGAATAAAAACCAGGCTTTTCACTTTATGTGAAGAGCCTGGTGACGCGAGGCTAGCTCAAGACTGGCCGTCGGATGTTAGAATGAATTTTTGGTATGTCAGAAATTTTGGGTCGGTCATCTCCAGGCTGTCGCCATTCCACAAGAAGGAAATGTTAGCATTGTACGTTTCTGCACACCATGAGTATGTTACATTTGTACATTCATATGTTATTAGCAGCATTTTCTAAAGTGGCGTACAGTCTTTGTCATCGGGATGTGGAGAGGATGATGACTGGCGCGACACCTGGGCGAGACACCTGCCAAGTCACAGACCACTGTTACAGACGAACAAACAAGAAAACCAGTTGTCTTTATCGAGTTATGGTTGTGTTTCTGGCAGCTTTTTAGTCACAAAACATGGGAGTTTTTAAGTGGCCCGTCGCTGTTTGTTTCACCGGGCATAGTGCCATGAAAAGTGGTTGTCCTTTGCCAGAACAGAGACAGCTTGTCCAGCCATCATTGCGCCATCAAAACCTTTTTTTTTCAAGCCCAAACACAATCTTTTTTCTCATAACCAAGTTGTTATTGTGCCTAAACCTAGCCACACATTAGCCACAGCGATACTGAAATATAAAGAAATTTAAAGTTGAACTGATCCACTACATAAATGTTGCTCTCACACAGCTGAAGCAGAGCCACAAATCCCTAAAGTTAGTGACTAGAGGCAAGGGTGGCACGACGCATGTGGATAGAAAGTGTGGAGGTTAGGTGTGTCTAGCTGTGGAAACAGCATACAAGCGCCTTTGATGTTTCTTCCTGGATAAATGTTGGCAATAATATAAACTGTACTGGTGTAACGTTACATTCCTCTGCTAGCGAACAAACCTCAACCTGCCTTGGCGCTTTCAAACGATTCTTCACTGATGATTGTCAATAGCCAGAACTATTCACAGGGGCCAACAGGCTGTTTTATTATTCATTTTACATGTACAGTGTGAGCATTCAGGTCGTGACTTGACGACTGGAGCGTGAAGTGCCAGCACATAAATTGTAAGCTTTGGCTTTACCAGACAATTTACTCGTACAGAACGAGTTGGAACTAAACAACATTTCTAAAATAGCCTCAAATTGCACAGTGTATGCCCAGCCTAATGTGCTTCCAAGGGAGGTGATGGGAGACAAAAATCCACAGTCCTCATGTTGAGCTAAAATGTATTTAAAGTTCTATCTAAAGTTAATAAAGTGAAGAGGATATCTTCCCAAGTTAGAGCTGTTGTAGTACAAAATTCCCTTTGTGTAATTATCCCTCCACTTGCAGTGTAGCACACAAGCTGTCCAGGGAAACACAAATGCCCATATCTGTAATGCACCCATGCATCATTTATACAGATCACTTTCTTAACAGCTTGCAATGTAAATGGGTTTGATTGCAGTTTAGCCCTTTAATTCATGGTTAAAAAGAATCACATATCTTCTATCATTAAATACCGTGGTGGGTCTGTTTTGCTTTCACACCACAAAAGAACTGCCCCAGAGTCTGACCCGTAGTTAAATCCAATCCACAGTTTGATCGACAGCTTTCACACCAGCTTAAACAAACTGAACCAAGCAGGCAAACACACCACAGGTTGTTCTAACCGAACCAAACAAATGAGGTGTGAAAGCACCATGAGTGACTCGTTGGAGAGGATGTTATTGCAGCTCAAATACTGTATGTAAGGACGAAGAGGAATGTTTGTCCCATCTGGCGTCTGAGCTGTAAGTGGCTCTGGACTGTCAGCTGCACTGATGTAAATGCAGAACGGCAGCCATCCACCTCTCAGTGAAGAGTGCCACGCTGGATTACTCCCACTGCTTTGAGGAGTGACAATGCGATGTGGATGGATTGCTTCATTTTTTGATTTCATCTCACAAACACTTGCAGCCAGGTGAAACTCTGGGCACTAACACAGCACAGGAAGTAAGCGTCAATTTGGTGATTTGCAAAAGACGTCTAAATGTCCAATATATAAATGGTTGCAAAGTGACATGTTTTAGGCATATCAGGTAACATCTAACAGCTGTTCTAACAGGATCTACAAGACCATATTTAGTCAAAGGAAGTACCAACAAAGGCAGAAGAAGAAGAAGAGGGATAAAATAAAGAAAAACAAACAACAAAAGGAAACCAATCATGCTCTTGGAGGGCGTCTGCACATTTGAACACTATTCTGTTGCAGATTCGTTGAAACTTTATGATTCTCTACGTTTCAACAACACTGTGGTTGATGTGTGATTATGTTTAGACACGTAAAACTCTTGGTTATGGTTAGGAAAAGATCATGCTTGGGATTAAAAGACCTAGTTTTGTTGGCATAATCACACCTGACTCGAAGACTCAGTAAAAAACAACCACTTTGCATGGCACTTTCCTTGGTGGAAGAACAGTGCCAGTTCGCTACAAAGCCTCCATGTTTGGCGGCTACAAGGCCCCCGGAAACATAATGATTCACTAAAAAACAGTTGTTGTTTGTTTGCCTCAAACAGTGGTCTGCTGCTTGGCAGGGGTCTCCAAAAGGTCACACACCATCCACTGTCTCCACCTCCCAAGAACAAAATCAGCTCATGTACAACATCGCCTCAGAAACATTGATACCCATGACATGTGTACATACACAACATATTTGTGGTGTGGAACATACAATGCCAACATTTTCTCCTTTGCCGACCGTGCTGACAGAGCCACAGAGCTGTGTTTCAGTTCCCACCCATTGTCTCTCACTCTCACTTCACCCTGATAAAGCAGAAATGAAGATGACAAATACAGTTACAGGGGGAAAAAAAGGAGTGATCACAATGAACTGGACCACCTCGTCTGCGGTTATCGCTGCAGCTAAAGAGGAATCAGATGGGGAGAGACTGTTCTGGAAAGTAAACAGCTCTGTAGTAATTGTTAACACAGGGAACGGGCAGCCGGCCCGCTCAGTCAGCAGCAGGCTGCAAGCACTCTGCTCTTCCAGGAAGGAGACCGAGCAGACTGCGATACAGAAGGTGGACAGTGCAAGTGTGTGTGTGAGAGGCCGGGGGCATAAGCTTCCCGATCAAAACAACACTGGTAAACTGCGCCCATGTAAAGCCATTCCCCTCTTTCCTGTCTGATTAAACTCACAGCAGCAAGCTGTGGTTACAGCCTCCAACATGAGGGACAGAGAGACAGAAAACCTCATCATTAGAAGAAGAGAGAGACACTGCTGATCACATCTTTGGATTATTATTTTTGCACACTGCACAGATTCTTAATACTGTGAAGAATTGTACATTTCTTCGTCAAGATTTTGCATACACCATGATCTTCATCTTTTTTATATTTTCTTAGCAAATGTTTTTGATATATTTATGGTTCTCAACTTTTGCAGTACTTATTTTTCCTTACGGTGATTTTTGTTGGGCAAAAAAGTACCAAGCAAAATTTCTTGTATGTTAAAACCTAATTGGCAAAAACCGTGTTTCAGATTCTGATCATTCCTTGTTTAACACAAAACAAATGTTTGCTAAGAGAAAACTACAGAGTCATCATGATCACTGTTTACAGTAATCACCAATAATCAGCATCTTCACGGTGCACACACGGCACTGGCATAAAAAGCAGATTAAACTGGTTTCAAAGTACATCCATCCATTTCGCATCTGGTTCCATAATATACTTGACTTCACTAAATGTCTCATCAAATCTTTGGTCTCTTTTCTTGCTGTACTAGCAAACATTACATGAACATACTTATTTATCTCCATCAATACTGGAGTACAAGTGATAAATCAGCCACTCTGATGTATCGACAGTTGGAAGAAGCACTCAGATCTACACCATATTTGGTGACAAGTAAAGCCCGGCATTCAAAAGCATAATCAAGTAAAAGTACTCATTATGCAGAATGGACCATTTCAGATTGACATAATTATATTACTGATTACTGATGCAATAATGTGTTTATCGATTTAATCTTGCAGCTGGTACAGGTGGAGATGATTTTAATTACTTTATATGCTTCTTTTTAGATTAATCTGTAATGTATTGTAATTTATAAGTTGATTTATATTTTATATTGATAATATAAATGTGCAAAGTAATCACTTACCACCTCATGGTGGAGAATAAGCATAGAGTAGCATTATATGGAAATATTTAAGTAGAGTACAAAGTCCTCAAAATTGCAGTTAAAGGAGCTATATGTAAGAAATCTAAAGCAACTAGTCGTAAAATCCTCCTAATATGTCACAGAGACTAAGGAATAATGTTCATATAACATACTGATCTCACCGACAACAATAGTACAGCCAGAATATTCGCATTTTAAAAAACACTTTTACAGTCTGCAAATCATGTTTATATTTTGAATTTGTGTTTTGGCCTGTTGCTCCACCCACCGCCGTCTACCAGTCACGCAGTCAGTAGAGTCTCAGCATCAGTTACAGTTACAACTGAGCTACAGCAGCACGGCAAGCAGCATTAGCAGTGTCCAGGTACATAGCATTAGCAGCCGGCTCCTCCTCAGCTGTATCCCGGCAGCAGCGTTAGCAGCAGAGAAGCCGGACTTGCTCGAGCGGTCCGCTGGAAAACTGAAGTTCAAGGACATGGCGACGCGGCCCTGCCACAGCAGCCGCCCGTGGGCAAACAAATCAGTCTTCAGCGTGCCGCTGTCCAGCAACCCCCGTGGGCAAACAAATCAGTCTTCAGCGTGCCGCTGTCCAGCAACCTTGAATCTGTAGGGGAGGGCGGACAGACACGACTCGCAGCAGTATTTTGAATTTGAGTGCAGTAACCGTTTTGGCCACAATCTTACAAGCAGCGCCTTTAAAGAAATACTTTGCAGATTTGGAACCAGGTCTGTGTCACCACATTCAGGGGAGTGTGTGCAGATGAAGGAGGTTAATGCACCCCCTGTGACATGAGCAAAAATCTGCCATATTTGCAAGATTTTGTATTATCGACAACACATCTGGCGGATTTTGGAAAGCAGACAAGCAGGGAGCTGGTGGTACGGGGGGGCACCTTATCGTCATTCATTTGCACGCACTCCCTACAGTGCGCTGACACAGACCTGGTTGAAAATTGGCAAGAATCTTTTCAAGTACTTGAGTAAATTACAGCTGTAGTTACATTCTACCATTATATATTGACTGTAAAATGTTACAATCAGTACATATCCTCAGCAACACTGGAATATTGTTTAGGCTGTAGTATACACAGTATTTCATATCTTTATTGACCCGAAAATATGAACTGAAAGTCTATCGACCCTTCAGTCTTTGGTGAGGAATTCGGGGACCAGTGGATTTGGTTTGAAGGGGTTTAACAGCTAAATGTCTGTGCCAGGCTCGTACTGAAAATCTTCTAAAACCTTTCACCCCTGGCTGTGAAGATTAGACAGGGATTTTCTGGTCTGGCTCAAGGACTGTATCTCGGTGATGTTCAGTTTTCTGTCCTGTGAGACTCAGACTCTGAGGTTTTGTTTGACTGCAGGACAAAAAACATTCAGTCTGCAGCTCTGGAAGCCAGAAGCGAAAGAACAGTTGTGGGAAATGTATTGTGTGTATATGAGAAATATTATGTGTCTGTGTCTCTCTCATGGAGCTGGACCAGTCTGGAGTAATTTGAACTGCATCACCTCCACTGGGAGGTTCACGGTGAAGTCTGAGGGTTTACAGTAAGACTCCACTGTGATATTAACTGCCTACATGGAAGAGACAGACTTCATTTAAGCTGCAGCTTCTTCTTCTGGTTGACGAGAATCATAGCAATTCTGTTTTAAAGTGATACTGTTAGCTCAAATGGTGGCAGCAAAAAGTTGCATTGCAGCGTCCTTAAGTATACTAACACTTCTTTTATTTTGTAGTACATTCAGTCTTGTATTTTGGACCAAATTGTACAGCTGTGGAAACGTTATGTGTGTGTGTGTGTTGTCTGACCTGCCCTAACCTTCAGTGTCGAGCCATCCCAGCTGCTGGCTGCTAAGTGGCCCCAGTGAATTGTTGAAACTCTTAAATCAGTGTGTGGAAGTAGAGGAACAGTCCCAGCTGTGGATTATTCACACAGAGAGTCGAGCCTCGCCCCTCCAGCCGGCAGACATTTATTTCATCCACATGTTTCAGGGTTTTGTCTTTGTCTTATCATCCTGTGTGGAGTTTGGGTGTAGATGATGGTGCGTCAGTTAATATTAGTGATGTTCACTCTAGTACAGGTTAAGTCTTACATCGAAAAGATATCTAAGTATTACCAGCATTATTTACTTAATTTAAGTTCTGACTGTGCAGTAGAATGTACCCTGTTAGTTATATTAAATAAACTTTTTAAAATATTTTTATTATTAACTCTGTGTCATTAAATAAGTTAAGTTTTCAGTGTTGAGATCAAATTGTCGTCACTTTCAGATATTATAATCATGAGTTAATTTCACTGCATTTCTACTGAATTCTTTATTTAACTAAAAAATGTTAGCTTATGAGTAAACACGTCATAGCATTGATTGTATTTGGGTTAAAATTTTCTTCTGACGACTGGGCTGCGTGGAAAATGTGCAGCTGAGGAGGGCTCTTTAAAAAACATCTCCATGGTGATGTGTCATTTCCCATACAATAATGAGTCTAGTATTTATTTATTTTTTCTAGATTAAGACCAAAAAATTCAAAATGTTTCAACCACAGATGATCGTGATAGGATCCAACACACACACACACACACACACACTTACTAAGTCCAATTTGGCCCCATGTCAACAGTACTGCAGTATTTACACCCCCCTCCATTGACCTCTTTAGCTACTAGTTTCAGTTTCTATCCCTTCCCAAATCCTCATCAGCTCCCTCTAAATCTCCCCTCTCCCATCCCCCATCGCCGCTAACTGCCTCCGTTTGCAATTCTGCTTTATTTATTTATTTGATTTATTCATGCATTTGGGAGCTGCTTCTCACTGCAATACAGTCACTGATGTGCTGTTAAAACCGGTTATATGTCAGTCCAGACATCTGAAAGAAAATTCACTATTCCATCAAATTTAATCCAGTTTAAGATGTTAAAAAATCATAATATAATGAAAGAAAAAAAACATCCTCAATATCAAAGCAGAGAAACTGATGTAGTTAATTCTTGACCTTTAAAACAGCATTTTGCCAAAGAGCAACAAAAGCTTACACAAAGTCTTCCTCACTGCACTAGCTTTATTTTCCTGAAGTCTTTGACTGCATATCACTGTCTGCCTCTGTGGATGCTCAGAGAGCAGCACTCCATACAGCGCTAAGACAGTGATACGCAGTGTTTACTATGATATATGATGTGTTTGGATTAATATTACTGCTGCTTTTATGTGTATGTTGCAACTCCTTTATATACTGTTGCGTAGTTTACTCTACAGCAATGAATCATATTCCAGAAGATCATCATATGTCCTGTAAAAATCCTGCATCTCTGAGAAGTCAACTTTCCATGAGCACAGAAAAACAGCCCTGCTCATCAGCTTTGTGACGATGCATTTTCGAGCTGATCCATGAGGGTTTTTAAAGAGTTAATTTATCTTAAAAGGTCCAGTGTGCAGCATTTAGTGGGATATATTGGCCGAAGTTGCATATAATATTCATAACCAAGTTTTCATCCGTTTATAATCACCTGAAACTAAAAATCGTGGTGTTTTTGTTACCTTAGAATGAGCGGTTGTTATTAACATACAGAGCGGATCCTCTGTGCCATGTTTCTACAGTAGCCCAGAATGGACAAACCAAACACTGACTTTGGATAGGGCCATTTGTGTTTTCTCGTCAGCCACCGTAGTTCAAGTTAAATTTTTTTGCAATCTGCTACCTCACCACTAGATGCCACTAAACCATACACACTAGACCTTTAAGAAGTAGGAGAATTTTCTTGACACATTAAGGAACACTTCATCCTTCAATTTACCACAAACATTCGAAATCAACACATCTGGTTTTCACTGGACAGGAATGATATAAAAAAGTATAATCTGAGAAGTAACTGAAGCAGTTAAACAAATGTAGTGGAGTGAAAACTACAATATTTGCCTCCGAAATGTAGCGAAGCAAAAATATAAAGAAGCATCCAATAGTGAATAAATGTACTTAGGTACATCACAACACTAGAAAGGGAATGGTATTCTACATTGTGCATTTGTCCTCAAGGGGAACGTCCAGACAGGACGACACAGTAGTGACTACTCACACACACACACACACATGCACACTACACACAGTGACACTGCTCCACTGTCATCGTACCTACTCTATGAGCACTCAGACAAAAACACAGAACAATCAAACACACAGAGATAAGAGTGATGTTGTTATTCTTCCTCTCTGTCTCTTTCTATGTCTCTCTCCCTCTCTCACAGTCCCAGGCAGTGTCGGAGTGACTCAGAGGTCCAAAGAGGACAAACAGTGGCCTCTGTCCCTCCGTCTATTGTTTACACAGAGATAGAGAGGGATGAACTCTGTGTTTCGACTGCCTTAAACATTTGTAGGCTCAGTTTAAAATGCACAGAGGAGCATGATAGGAGCTCCAGAGTCTTGTCCTTTTTTATGGGTATTGTTGACAGGGATAGAGAGAGGGAGTAACAACAAAACGTTTCCAAATATAAAGAAGCTCTCTGACTAGGCAGACATGAAGGAGGGGTGTGGACAAATGTAGGCTACTAGAGGAAAAAATAGAAATTGAAAGGTGAGAGAGAGAATGGAGGATGACAGGTAATGGGAAGTGATGAAAATTCCATTGAGACTGAAACACCATGCTCTCACCAACAAATCAGTGCAGCCAGCTTGAATGTTATCAGCCCATTAAATGGCCGCTATCAGTCATTATCAGGGGCACAGCATCCAAGTAGTACAGCCTTTTGGAGTCGTAACGATTATGACGACAGCAAAGGATGAAGTCAGGTGATGTGGTATGAAGAGCGGCAAGGTCCGAATATGGAGAAAGCCAAGGTGGGTGAAGAGTTCAAATGAACACAGGACTTTCAGCCAGGAGACTGCTGATTGTGTCCTGTGTGAAACCAAAAGTTAACACTGACGAAACAAACACAACTCAGGTCACTTAACATAACAAACTTACTCACTTTAACCCAGACCACAATCTCTTCCTCAAGGGGCAGGTGGTTTTAACTTTGCCACAAGCCAAAGCGGTCACAAAAATAAACTGCAGGGATTAATTGGAATACAATAAAATTGGAACCTCCACTCCTGATCAGTGCATTAAAAATATGTCTCATTACCTGTCCTCTCTGTGTGCCCGTCATTCAGGGCGCACGAGAGCCAGTAAGCACACTGACCAATCACAACTAATAAAGTTAAACTTGCGCTTATGTGATAGGTTCCACTGAAGCCGACTGCATTGCAACTGCTGTAGCTGTAAAACTGTGGATACATTGCTTTGAGCGTAACAACCATTGCAAAACAACTCGTTTCACTATCAGAAATTGATCAATTTGGTCTGATAACATTTGGAAAATCTAGAAGAGCTGCACGGTTGACTTATCTTATTGTCATTCATGTTAGCATAGGGCTGAAACAGAAGTTAGCTGGCTCAGCTCAGTATTATCTACCTTTAAAACATGCCACAAAATAAACATTTCTATTTTTGTGTACATTAGGATTGTAATAAATACATACTGTATGTAATAATCCCACCCCCAGCCATTACTGACTGGTGTATGCTTACATATGGATTCAGCCCTAACCAACTCATATGGAGCAGGATTAAGGAAACAGTCCTGTGTAAGGCCCTAGTTTAAACCTAATGAAAGTGATGAAAATGAAATCGAAACCTAACAAAACTGCAACGGTTTCATGTTGGAGATGCAGCTTCTGGCCTACTGGTGTAATTTGCCCTGTCCAAAGCATTATTACCTCCGCCAAGGAGGTTTGTCTGTCTGTTTGTCTGCAAAATAACGTTATGAACAGATTTTGATGTAATTTTCAGTAAAGGTGGATAATGGGACAAGGAACAGATGATAACATTTTGGTGGTGATCGGTTGAAGCAAAGTGGATAAAATAATAAAATAGCGCTGAATAGCACTGTGTATTCACCGAGTTTTAGATTGGACTCATTCCATGACCAGACGTGCACCACTGGTTGGCAGTGGCGAGTAGGTCTACTTGGGCTCGCTCCAAATGCTATTTTTACCAGGTGTGTTTATTCCTGCCGTGACAAAAGGTAGCATAACGTTAGCGATTGACAAACGTTAGCAGTTGGTGAAAGTTAGCTAAATGTTAGCGATTACCTAATGTTAGCCAACGTTAGCGATTAGCTACCGTTTGCGATTACATTGAAGACATCTTCAGCTGGTACTAAAGCCAGCACATTTTAAACAGCCATAAACGGCAACGTTGCCTATTTCTTTCCTACAGGTGTGTTTATTCCTGCCGTTACAAAAGGTAGCATAACGTTAGCGATATCTAGTAATGATAGTGATAACAATTGATTATGGCCATTTAATGGGCTGATAACATTCCAAGCAGGTGATCTACATGATAAATATATTGTTTTATATTTTGTCTTTTTATTTACCTAGAAAATGTGGTATGTGTGGCGATATAAGTTGCAAATTGACCACTGATGCCATCACTGGTTTTGTCATCTTCCTCATTTACCAGCAGATACTGCAGAAGTCAACGTCCCTGAATACAGTTACAGTTAAAGTCCACTCTGTAGAAAGGTTAACTGGTTTAAAAAGTCATTACATGCCAGCCAAGAGGTCAGATGAGAGGCCCCTTCACAGGCAATAGAGACTGAACTATACATTGACTTCCAATCTGAATCCAGTCATAGCTTCGACTGGAAGGAGCATCTTCAGGTCTGATGGCTTTTTATTCAATAAAACAACAGACAAAGTGGTATTAGGTCTCAGAGTCGAAACCAGTGTTTAAAAAAGGACGAGGTAAGCTTCATGTTATCATGACCAGTCACAGGACTGTAGATAGATTGATAACTTAGCTTTCAAACATTAGAATAAACCCTACTGTAGGTCAAGCAAACAGTCTTCAATAGATACTGTTGACGGCGTCCATTAGTTGTTGATGTCATCCTGTGTTATCACGAACTGCAAAATGTTTTTTGCATTTACAAAATGCATCTTCATGTTAACTGTGACTTCTTGAACTAGAAGCTAGGACGTGCTGGTAGAAACACAGCTACACTTGTTTACTTCTGACCTGCAAAGAACTGAAAAAGATCAGTCGCCGGGAATTCAACCACACACACACACACACACACACAAGCATGCTTTAGTCTCTTCCAGCTTGTTTCAGTCGTTATTCACAGACGGCCTTGAGTCTTCTCAAACAGAGAGGCTTTACAATCCACTTCGCTCTCGACTGACGCACACATTCAAAGACTGTCACACACTTCAGAATCATTTAAACTACCAAAAACCCGAAGACTTGTAATCACAGCTTTCCTTCACCTCGCAAAGACATCCATCAATTTACTCTTTTCTTCTGCGGACTCTGGATGAATCAGACACATATCATCATTTCAAGGCTCTATAATACATGATTGACACTGCTTCTGATTTTCAGACTGGAAAAACTGGCCACTGAAATCAACAGACTGGAGGAGTGAAACGACTGCAGAATCACACCTGGCTTAATCATCTGCAACATCTATTTTTATGTAAGAAATGCTGACGAGGTTTGGGAGTTTGAGCAGGCAGAAGGTCAGGTAATCACCTAAACAGTTGCTGGCTGGTCGGTACAGTCAGTATCTGATTGGCTGCGTCAGATGTTTTGTGTTCAGACTTGAATCTCATAGCTGAAACTGAGCTCAGGAGATTTAATTTTGCAGGAAAAGTATCATCTTTGTTGAGTACTGCAGCGTGCAAGTATGTTCATAAATCTCAGCCATCATTTAGTCTGTCAGTAACTTAGCTTCCTTCAGAAAATCAGCAGATTAGGAATAATTTAGCACTATTGACCACATTTAAGAAAAACAATTTGACTGGTAACATTCACATTATTGAGGGAAATGTATGGAAATCTAGTCTTTAACCATGTGGCATTGTTTATTAGATGATTATGATTTGTAAACAACATTTGTGTGTAAGTGTTTTACTCATAAATTGGGCCTCAGCCGATTATAGCCATTAGAGAATAATCGGCAATCGGCCAAAAGTTAGCCGATTGACGCCGATGTTAACACTTATATTTTCATCATGAATAAAATGCAGGGAATATGGTGTTTTACTTAGAAATGATGTCCTTGTGTTACTTTTGCACTATAACCTACCTCTGTTAAATTGGCAATAATAATAAGAACTCTGGTCTTGTGAACATACATGTGAATGTCTTAATTCATACAGACTTTGCATGATTATTTTATTTCCCAGAGGTTTACTGCCTTTTTGCACATCATATTTTTAATTTATTATGTGTTCAAATTGTTCATATGCTGCTTGTTCCACACAATATCTGATAATAAAAGTATTTGAAAATAGTAAAATGTTCTTCCTTCAATTTATATCTTTGTAATGAGTGTTTGAATTATATTTAAACCATCAAAAGCAGGTATTTCGGGGGGTTTTAAATTGAAAAACGTAAAAATTTAATCAGCCGATATATCGGTTATCGGATTTTTTTTATTCCATAATATCGGAATTGGCATCGGCCCTAAAAAATCCATATCGGTCGGGCCCTACTCATAAGACATATTATAAGAAATCTACGATCCTTGCGATTCGACTGATGTGGACCATTTCAAGACACATCTACGACAACAGGTACAATAAACGCTTCTGTTGACTATCAACAAATGAAGCCTTATCATAATCCACCAATTGATAATATTCCAACAAAAATGGTCCTGGAACATTCACAAAGGTCCAAACGAACCAAATCCAGTGACATATTTAGTCCAAACCCATTATTACGTCCATAAATACCACAGACCAGTTTGCATGTAAATACTGCAGAGAGCAAGATTTCAAAATGGCGGCTGTACTATGACGTTTTGATTGACACCCCAACTCCAGCCAATAGCAAGTGGTTAGTCTGATGATTGACAAGTCTTATAGCCAATGAAGCCATAAGACCAGCTGAACATGGGCATTTTCAGCCATTATTTTCAATATAGACTGTTATAAAGAACATAAATAATAAACAAATGGTTCCTCTGTTGTCTTATGGGAAGAGATAGAATTTGTTTTTTTACTCTTTCTCACACACTCAGGACATTGTTTCAACCTCTGTTTTTGGAAAGCACCTGGACAAAACCGGAAAACTAAATTATTTTTGGACACCTGGATTAGGTTCAAAGCTTTGAGAAGTATTAACAAGCAGAATAAACTCGAGAATCACTTTTACATTATTTCTGAGTGCTTGGTTTTCCACGAAAAAAGGGGACGCGTTCTGAAACTCTGGTTGTAAATTTAAATGTGTGAAGGCAAAGCTAAAAATACGAGCTGACTGACTTCTCTTTTCTGGCCGATTTAATCTCCTTTTCTCCCTCCTGCTATGAAACTGCGAGGGCAGAGTGCAAATGATTCTCACACACACACACACACACACACACACATACACAAGAGGAGAAAAATCAGAAAAATCTCTATAGTTACAAACTGCAGGCTACCTTGTTGAACTCCAAACCTTTGACAGCAGCAGCAGCAGCACAGTGACAGCCCGACACTCGGCCTGACAGTGTTTCATTTCAACTCACTGACTCAACGTTTTTTTATTAAGTGGACTGTTCATTTAACAAAAGAGGTGGCTTTTGGCTCAACGGGCTATTATAGATTTTCCTGGTTGAGTGACAGTCACCTCAATTGACTCCTGTGTTAAAATATCAAAAACAGAATGTACCTTTCTCTCTCAGACCCCGAGTCTGTGACATCATCCTCTGTTTTCCCACAGAGGAAAAACCCAACAGATTTACTTACTGAAGAATCTGGTTATCGCTGAAATCACAGTTATGACCTCTTTTTCATTGGAAACATCCACATCTCCTGGAACAGGCACCATGACCTCTTTACTGCTAATGGTTTCCTGTTTTTTAAAGTCACAATTACTGCTGAAATGATCCATTTATCAGTCCAGCAACAAAAGATACTATTATAATGATGGACGATGCATGTAAACTGAATCTTTTTGGGGTTTGGACTGTTGGTCAGGCAAAGCAAACTATCTGAAGACGCCATTTTGGGCTTTGGGAAACCAATGGGCATTTTTATGTGATGAATAAATTAATTGAAAGATGAATATATTGATCCTTTCATGACATTTATCAGCAGTTGCAGCCCTTGGTAAGATTTTGGTGGCTAGAAGCGCTATGGAGTGAATATCAGACAAGAAACAGCAATGAACCTGCAAAGATCTGGAACAGGAAGTTTAGCTAGTTATCAAACATAGCTTTTAACATAGATAGTTTTGCAAATGTTCAAATGGGCTCTATGCTTAAGTTAGATCATATCAGCTGTCTGGGACACAGTTCTCCACATGAAGGTGGCTGACTGGCCGGCAGCTAGCTTAGGTGCTAACTAATAAACAGTGCGAAATAACAGCAACAGTGCTGACAGAGCTAACAGTGTTAACTCGGAGGAACTGGAGGGAGCCCTGTACAGATAGCAGTGGTAACCACTGTATGAGCGCAGTGCAGAGCAGTGGCAATAAGCTAGCCAGTGGGATACACACTCAGATGTACACATGTCGGCATTGGTTTATCAAAACAAAGCACAGAGAAGCTCAGATTACAACATGGACAAAGGTAGCACGTCTTGATTCTCTGCACAGGATGCTGTTACTACACTGTTTCTTTATATAGCAAATACTGGTTTGCTGCTATATTAATGTTCTGAATGTCACATACATAACGTTTAATTATGAGAGGTTTTTTTAATGAGAAACACAGAATGTCACACAACTTTTAAAGAAAGACGAAAACTCCACAGGACACTTTTAAAATCCAGGAAAGACACCTGCTACTGCAGCAGACACCCATAAAACTTAAATATTAATAATAATTATTTGATAAAATCATGACAAATATATTAATCTATATTTTTTTAAACTACAGCTTCATTTGAAAGCAGTAAAATACTTTTATTTCTACTTTAATCTTTGACCAATCCAATCACTCAAAACCATCAAAGTCAACTTCATTAAAGTTCCTTCAAAAATGTATTCACTAATGCAGAGTAGCTGTATATAAGCACCATTCTTTGTCTTTGTAAGTCTCACATAAAAATCTAAGTAATGTAATGACAGCAGAGATAATCTTTTTTCAAATCAAGAGAATGCACAGTCAGTGAGGACAGCAGATCAGTAGGGAGGTTGTGACCTTCAGTTTCACCATGAGCACAGTACAATTTAAATAAATCTTATCTTTATCTCGTTAGAGGAGCAGCTCTTTGAAAACATCCAAATAAATTCACCACTGACATCAGAGCTGGGTTTAATCAGAGTGGAGACCCTCCCTGGGTGCCTCCAGATGTAAACCTGACTATCTGAAACACCCAGAATAGTTAAAAAAAAATGAACAAGCTCCAGAATTAAAATTAATTTTCAGTCCAGCTGCACATAGTGTGTCTGGACAGAGCTCCATATTGTACAATACAAACTGAAACCCTCCATTACGTGTTGCCTCAGGGGGAGTAACCACTAAGTCCACCTGGGGCGAGTCATTCTGACATTGAATTTATCAACTTAGCAAGCATGTGACATGGGGTCAAAACAACACCCTCCACACTAGAAACAGCAGCAGAGGGATGCTTTAATGAATCTGCAGGTTCAGGAGGAGACGAAACACCAAAGACATGGACCAGTTTGTTCTGCAGAACCAGATCAGCCACAGCCCGGTTCGATTTCTGTGTAGCGAGAGCATGTTTAGTGAACAAATAATGATCTTTAATTTAGCCTTGATCAATTTCAAACACTAAAAACATGGACTTATTGAAACAAAGTTTTTTAATCAAACTCATTTGCCAATATATATGCTGTTTGTTTCAAGTGTCACTTTCAACACTATCTTTGTCAAGACAGATTAACCAACAGACTTTCCTGAAAGATTATTTTTATGTTTGTTTTAAGGAAATGAGACTCACTGAAAAAGGACAAAAAATACTTGAAAAGAAGAAGACTGAAGCCATTTCGTTGCGGCTCTATGGCAGAGTGAGGAATTACATTTTTAACTCAAGGCCCACTTACTAGTTTTGCAAAGCTTTCAGCTGCATCTCATGGTCTCCTGGTCTTCATTAGTGAATTAAGTTTGCTCCACTGAGATACAGTTCAAAGCTCCGGAAAAGCTAAAAAGATTTTTTGTTTTTTTAATCAAAGATCTACAGCAGTTTTCAAACAAGGTTTACCCACAGGGAACTTACCTTACAGGGCTATTACAGCCAAATTACATTAAAAAAAAAGCTAAGCTGGTCTTATTTGTCAAGGTTATTATGAAATATCCGACTAAGTGATTTCTGCCACCTAGATGAAACTGAGTTGAGCACAACTCTTTCTGCGAACTCACAAGCCATCAGTGCTAATTCATAGCTCATGTGGTCACTGGTTTTAAAGTGGACTGCACACAATACTGAAAAAATCTGTGTTTTTCAGTTCATGTTCTGTGACTTCGCACAATAAGACAAGTGTCTGCTGAGGAAACATTACAATAAGCCTTTTCCCTGAAAAGCCTGAGGCGTGTCTGGTTTTCATTTGCTGGTTTCATCGTCTGGACTGCAGCGTAACGTCACCCTCCTAATTCTTCATCATGGCGCTGACCTCAGCCTGACACGCCGCCGTCCGCCCCGCAATCTGACATTTCTCTGAGACATTTACTGAAGGTTACGACCCCATTATGGTGCGGCCAGAAGAGAAGAAGGAAAAGACGGAGAAAGACAAGATGGAGAGAACAAAACGGTGCATGAGGACAGGAGAAAGAGAGAGGCAAATAATGAAAATGCAGAATAAGTGTATGTCGATTGAGGAAACGGAATTATTAGCCTCACAAATGTGAACATTTTCTTTTTTCCCTTAACACAGAATTATAATATAATACTTTGTGCACTTATGTGTAACTTTAAAGTACTTCTTAATGACGAGCCTATTCCCAACTAAATATATGTGCGTGAAGAAGCTATAAATGTAAAGAAAAGGAGAGTAATCGTCTACGAAGACGATGTCCGACTGTATTTCACAAAGCAGACATGATGCAAGTAAGAGCCTGTTTTGCATGCTGCACTACTGACCTTGTTCTATATAAATCTGAGGAGAGTGCAGGCAGTGTACAGAGAGCTGCAGCGCACCGTGTAATAAAAAACAACATAACTGCATTAAAGAAAGTTTAATACTTTATAGTGGAACACCTGCAAAGGACACTGAGAAGGAGAGAAGAAGAAGAAGTTGAAGGCTCTCTGTGTACTCAACCCAGACAAGAGGTCGAAAGGTCGAATCTGGATGCATCGGATCGGTCTGAAAACAATTCTTGTTTGCTTCCTGACACACTGATGGAGAATCTGTCATTAGAAATATGAAGCTGATTGGAAAATGTCTCCCTCTGTTTAAGTGTTTTCACTCAGAGGATCCATTAATAATATGCTTTGTCTGTCGCTGGCACCAGCGAGTCTACTCATAATCAATGATGGGGCTGAAGGGTCTCACTGCGTATACGAAGACTTTACTACACGACATTTGCACACAGTCTGAGCAGCTCTTCAAGATGACTGACAGATTATTTTATCCTGTGCCTTGTGACAAGAGCAGGTGTCTTTTAAATGTAAGTATTCATTTACTTTTTTACAAGAGCACAAAAATAAAACAAGCTCCTGCAGCCTACAGATAATAAACAGGTGTCATGTGAGTGATTTCAGGTCACATATTATCTTATTATTTTATACCATTACGATACACGATTAGCAGATTAATAGATTAGTCAATAAATGTAAAATTAATGATATTTTTAAAAGTGAGAATTTGATGCTTTTCCTCGTCATTTATAATAGTCAATAATATTTCATTGTTTTGGACTGATACATATATATATATACATATATNGACATTTTATAAACAAAATAAATAAATCAAGCAAATTTATTATTGCACTTTTATGAAGTTGGGGGTCTAATAAGAAAAAGGAAATGTCAAGATATGCTGACTTTAAGCACCTAATGTAATCAAGCTCCTAAAACAACAGATACTCCACTTCCTGTAATGCAATTCTATAGCATCTGTCGTTAGACTCTTCCTGTCCATTGAATGCCAAAGATGTGCAATAATACACAGACACCGGATGCCAAGCTGTTACATATTCATTCCAATGGAGTTGCTCACCTGGTGCATATGCCAAAAACAAGTTTCTAACCACTGAATATGCACAGTAGTGTTTCTTCCACTGGCCCTACCTGTGAGCTCCTTCTGGGCTAATTGACTTTACATTGTGATGACTTTGTGGATTTTTAAAGAATTTTTCTTGGCTCCGGGAAAGTTTTTCAAATAAAAGACATCTATGGATGGAAGATGCATAATAGACGGGGTCATTATTGACCTTGTTTGCAGTTGGAGGTGTCCTGTCAACGGTTTTACAGACATCTCTTTTCATAATAGTGGCCTATAGGGAAAATGCTTCTTGGGCCAAGGCTGAGCAGCGTTCCTGGGGGCCTGGTGAACGCCCACTTTTTTCAAACTCCATGTCCCCAGTTTGTTACACATGCTCTCTGCTCCAACCTGAGACAACCCTGATGACATCTGTTGACTTAACGTTGACGATATCCATAGAAGAGATATCCCAAGAATCTCCCATAGGTTTTTTCAATTAAGATTAAAAGCGGTATTACACAGTAGGATTTGAAGTAAGCATTGCCATGGTAACTTAGGGCGTGCACTTTATCTGCATCAAAGAAGGTTATGTTTGAGACAACAAATGAATGCATATGAAAGCATCGCCCACTGACCGATGAATTCTGTTGGAAAATGGCATCACCATTCATAGAGCATTATGCCGCTCTGCTGCCAGTAGATTTGTCATGTCTGCAATTGGTTATATGCTGCAAACACTGCCTCCTTAATGTGAACACACTCATGGCTCAAGCCTAATAACGAAAAGATATCCTGGGCATGTTTTACTTGCTTCACAGGACAGGCCTCTGGTGACTCTGAAGGTCATAATTTGTCATTCCGATTATTTCTCATCCTCTTCAAACCATTCAGACAGCCCTCATTTCAAAGCATCTGCATTCAGGACATTTCTGCTCTCATTTATTCGGGTTCTTTCTTTTCATTTATTACCTGTCCAAGTAAATTCACCACCAGAGAACACCAGTGAGCCCAGAGTGCCAAAGTACATGGCCTCTAGCTGTTTTTTTTTCCAGCAGTGTTTTGTTTTTCCTTTGACCTCAGCTCTTCGGTGCTACAGTGACCAACCGACCTTGACTCCCGACATCAGTGGGAACAAAAACTTTTCCAGGGTAAATAAAGAAACTGCATTTAAAAATGACGAGCAAGGTAGAAAAAATGTGTGTGAGGAGAAACACTTCATAAAAAGAACAAATGCGTCAGACCTGACCGTTCTATTTCTGAGGGCTTCCATTAATGAAACATGACTCAGAGTTCAGCGACCCTCCTGCTCGGCTCCTCTTACAACCACTTTTCTTCTTTGTCAGAGCTGGCAGAGGTGACTCGTCAGGTAATGGCTTCCTCAAACAGCTGGAGGGGGTCAAGGGGTCATATGACAGCAGCCTCGGGCCAATCATCAGCCACAGAGCGCTCGGCATTCCTGAACATCTGCAGATTGTTTGATATTGGATAACCCTGATTCACGGCCCCATTTTTTCACGGCGACCCCTTCACTACAGTCTGATATTTGTGGTTCAGGAGCAGACGTTCTTTTCTTCTTCTTCCTTCAGGCACTGGGTGAAATAATGATAGCATGCTGTAAAAGTCAGTCCCCTCTTATTACACCTCTTCTATCTACGCGACAACAATTTGACTCTAAACGCAGCAGCACTGATGAAAAAACAGACATCAGTGGCCGTGCCTCACCTCTACCTGCACTGTTTGAGACAGATTGAAGATAAACTCTTGACAGTTTGAAGCTGATGGAAGTTTTCAAAGCAGGTTTGCAAGAATATCCACTTTGCCGTGCCCTCATATTTTGAATATGAATACAGACATCGATGATATATAATTTTATCGTGGATCTCAATAAAAACAAAAGTTGATCATGGTGAACTTCCATTATCAGGATAATTGTGACTGTCGTGTCCAGTAGGGCTGCAACTAACTTTTATTTTCATTGTTGACTAATCTGTCGATTATTTCTTCGATTAGTCGACTAATCGTTTTATCGAAAAATGTGTTAAAATGTTGAAAAATGTCGGTCTGTCTCTCCCAAACCCAAAAACTATGTCATCTAATGTCTTGTTTCGTTCTCACGCCAAAGAGTTTTAGTTCACCCTCATGGGAGAGTGTGTAAGGCTGCCAAAATCTGAATGTAAGAGGCTGCAATAAGTATTTAAATTTAATTATAAGTAGAGTATTTTGGGGTACTTTTATAGTACTTTTCTATGAAAAAAGACTCATTAATCGACTACTAAAATAGTCACAGATTTTAATAGTCGATTAGTCATCGATTAGTCGACTAATCGTTGCAGCCCTAGTGTCCAGTACCCAAAGAGACGCAAAGACTTTAATCAAGCATAGCATATTTAAAGATATGATGCCATTTCAATAGTGGACAAGCTTTTCAGGATTGTTGGATTGTTTCTTCACAAAAAATGATGTTCGCTAAAAAAGATGTGTGTCCAATCTCTTCAGGTTTAAGCGCCATTTTAAGTCTTTTAATCATGTTTGGATGATTATCGGTATAACATGATGAATCACAATTATTACTGTGCCATAAACTGTCACATCGTCCAATGCTTAATGTCTTTGCAACCAAATGTTGGTGTCCAAATGCTTCCTGCTGCTACAGGACACTGTTCCTCTCATGATGTGAGGACAAAAAAGAGTAAAGCAGATCATCTTTCAACGAGCACAGCTCAAAATCCCCGTGAAAGGTAAAGTATTAAAGCATCGTTAGCTTCTGTACTGTGAGGTATTTTCCAGTGAAACTGAATATTCAAGCAGAGTAATTGCAAGAGGGATTTAAAACAAACCCTTCACATTTGATTTGACCACTAACAAGTGGGCAGGCTGAAAGTTTGATGCAATTCAGAGCTACAGATGAGTCTGCTGCTGAGCGGACCGCTGGCACCACACACACCATCCTCACCATTAGATTGGGAGGAGAATGAGGTAGAGATGAATGAGTTGGACCTCTGCCACATTATTTTGGAAAAGAAAACAAAGGTTTTGTCCACTGATATCCCAACACACATTCCTATCTCTCTCCACATTGTTCTGTTAGCTCGTAGCAACTACCACCCACAAACAGTGAAGTGTGGTTATATATGTCTGGTGTGGCTAGCTACTCACCCAAAGCCTCATTTGATTGGATGAACTTTTGTAAAAGCCCCACAGTGCAGGATGAGTCACCATTTGAAACCATTTTACAGAAAGAGTAAAAATAATCTGATACTGATTTTCTAAAATAGATGTGGCATTTAACAAGAGAGAAACGATCAATTAACACAGAGACACGGGATTAAAACTGAGAAAATGTCATTTTCATTTCATGGGGACGTTAAGTACCGGATATGCTCTAAATCAGACAGAATGCCAGTGTGGTTCAAAACTAAATTTTGACCTGCTTGTGGATGCACAGTCTTCACAGACCCTCACAGCTATGCAGATGCGTATGATTTGCACTTTGTAAAGTTTTTCCACTGTTAGAAAGTGAAGAGAAAATTAAAAGGAAATGCAAATGAGCGGCTGATTATTCCCCATAGTAATTAATAAAGTGTCTACAGCCATGCTACAGGCTCCGTGAGACACAATGTCTTTTTGGCCATAAACCAAAGTATAAGACAAATTCAATGTTGTTGATGATAGCGCTAGACGGAAAGTTATAACAATTAATCCTGAGGGGAAAATGAATAGCCCTTTTTAGATAGGAGTTGTGCAAATTTGCAGGAAAGCCCAATCAGTCTTTTTTCAGCATTGGCAGTATAAAAACAAAATCGGGGAGTGCAGCAAAATGCCGCCTACCTACTTTTGTTTATACAGAATGCGCCTTTTTCGGGGCAATGGGGGGCGTGAGCAAGTAACAAAACGTGTAGCTCAGCGTGTGACGTAAACAGTGACGTGGGAGGGAAGCCGCGGCTGGTCAGTCCTTCGGCGATTCTCTCGTAAGTCGGCCCGTTCTTCACCGTCCCCGTCATCTGACGGTTAATGGCCTCTTCGTTTGCGAGGACAAGGAGGGCGCGCAATTCCTTGTCTCCCCAGTTGCTCATCTTTACAGTGTCTGTCAGGTTTGTGTTTCCCTCTTGCTACTAGCTGCTCGCTAATTCCTGCTATCAGCTGTTTCCTGTTTATCCACCGCCAGTGGCGTCATCAACAGCTCCTCCCATGGCGGAAGGGCGACTTGTTCTTTTTAAACCAAAAAGGTTCCAACAACATGTCTACCCTACGCAGCGGAAAATTGGGCACCTCGGATCAACTCGCCAATCCGGCTCTGTGTGTGTAAACGCTCGCAGCTTGCCGGCAAAGCGGCCCAACATTCGCCGAAAATCTGGCAGTGTAAAAGGGGATAAGTATATAATCCAAGTATTGTTGAGATATTTCAGTCTGGACCAGAGTGATGGACCAACCAACACTGCTATCCGACGATCCATGCTGCTGCACCTCAAGTGGTGTTTTTAAGTCTTCAAGAGTCTTCATCAAATCATGTATAAAAACAAGCTTCATTCTCATAGAGTCCTTGTCAGGATCATAGTCCCTGTTATCAGTGCAGACAGAGCGTCACCCTTCTCTCTGGCTGAATACAAGAGGACACGACCGACTCATCCATCATCTGGATCCCTCCTGCTTCCGCTCTCAACCACTCGTGGCTGATAGCGTACTGAGGGCCGAGCCACTCACAGCGGCCGTGTACATGTTGTCTGCAGGCGATAGAGAGAGCCAGACAGAGCTCAAGGTTTGGGTAACAAGCTTCAGGATGGCGGGGCTGTGGCTGCGTGAGTGAGCGAGGCAGAGATAAGGCCTGTTCACAGGGACACGCATTATGTGAGGGTGTCATGTAATTAATGAATAAACCTCTGCAGCTTTGTGGTTCATGAAAAAAAACACCTTCCTAATTGATTCCACTGCTGCCACAAAGAGAGCAGGAGACACAAATCAGAACTTTACAAGATAGAGAGGACGTAGCAGGAAATGAAGATGAAGAAGAGGCTGAAGAACATGGAAACGATGAAAAAGACAAAAAATTAATTACAAGCCTAAAAGAAATGAAATCTGAAATTCAAAGGGCATTAAATTGACAAGGAATTATTACGTTTATATCTGGATCTGAGGGTGTGTTTGTCATTCAGTTTAGACAATCATTTTATGATCAATTTCTGTATTGATTGATTAGTCATTTGGTCAATAAACTGTCTGAATGTCCCATAGCTCCAAAGAGAACAACAATAGTCCAAACCCTTGAAATATCGGATAAACTATGATCGAAGACAAATAATCAGCAAAATCCAAACATTTAAGAAGCTACAACTGTGACATATTTGGCTTTTTTTTTTTTTAAATTACTTACTTGTTCTGTCAGTCAAAATGTCCTAAACCCAAAAATATTTCAGCCTGATCTCACTCCTAGGGTGTCAAAATATGACACTTGGTAGTTGGTAGTGCCCCCTGTGTCACCATAATGACGCCTGAGACACACCCGGCTTTCCATTAACTCCAATGGAAGCTACGTACATTGCTCAAAGTGACAAACTTAGTTTAAAGAACGTTAAAGTGACGTTCAGTGCAAGTGGGAAGGGAAAAGGATTGGTCCAACAAACACTGGACTTGCACCCAGGAGACCGGTGTTCAAAACCAGCTAACAGGATCAGTTGCAGTGTGGTGCAGGTGAGGTTTTTTTGGCGACACACCTCTGCCTTTCCAGCTGCATTTGTGCCACTCAGAGCCGACCATTTTGTAGCAACATGCCTCTGCCTTTCCAGCGAAGTTCATGCAACTCAAGTCAGGTTTTCTTTAGCGACACCTGCAATTATTCCTAACCATAACCATGTTGTTCTTGCCTAAGCCTAACCAACAACCTCTTCTTACCGTGTGTTCCCACCAAACGCGATTTACTCGCGCGAGTAAATGAAAATTCATCGCACTACTTGCTCGAGTTTGGACGCTGGGCCATTTATGTAAAATTCGCGTTATCGCGTCAGATGCGCGAGTACGAGCCCGGCCATTTTCACTAGATAACAACATTACTTCCGCCATTTCTTTCTCTCATCGACCATGGCTGAGATCACCACGATCGCTGCACTGTACCTGCTCTGGAGGTCCCAGATTCGTCTGAGGGCCAAACGCCGCCGTCGGTTCTGAGTGCATGATGCCCTGCGGAGGCGCACTGAGCTCGGCGAGTTCCACCGTCTCCTACAGGAGCTCCGCCTGGACGACGGTCGGTTCCAGCGGTACTTCAGGCTGATTGGGGCCCAGTTTGAGGACCTGTTGGCGAGGGTTGGCGCCAGGATCTCCCGGCAGGACACCAACTACAGGCGCTCCATTTCAGCTGCAGAGCGCCTGTCCATCTGTCTCCAGTGAGTAGCAGTTTATTGTTCTGTCAAAATCAGTAAATATTCACTGTATCTAGCAAGTCATACGTCAGCTTATCTGACACTACAGTGGTATGAACCCACATTTTGCTGTGATTCAATTTCAATAAACGGATCAAAAGTATAATAATGTAATAACACACATCATAACACACCGCAACGACGAGTTTCTCGAATTCACGTCTAATCGCGTCTTTGCATTGACTTTGTATGTAATCTCGACACGCGAATTTGCAAATTCGCGTTTGGTGGGTACACAACATTACAGCTGCGTTTGTGCTACTCAAAGCCGGGTACTTTTTAGCAACATCTGTGATCTTTTCCAAACCATAAGCAAACCCAACTGCTGACCGCTTCTTACCACCAACCCCTTCTGCGTCAATGTACAATGCAAAAGGCTGCCCGGGTATCATTTCAGTAATGTCTGGGGCTTCTGCCCATTGGCAAAATATGACGAGAAGGGATGAGATCATGTTGAATATTTAGCGTAATATCACAGAAGATAAAGACACCCACCCACTACTGACATTTGAGAAGCTGGTAGCATTGCTTAGCATTTCTGCTTGCAAATAGTTTGTGAAAGTATTGTATCAATTAATGATGTAGCTTAATTTTATGTCTGTCAACTAATGGATTTATCAACTTATCATTCCAGCTTCTTGGCGAGGGGGGGCAGTTTTCTTCAGAGGTGTAGCTGGATAGCTATTCAGATAGCTAATTATTAATGCTACCTTAAAAAGCTCTGATTTGTTGATTGTTTGTTGGTCAATGTGCACCACACCAGACCCATCTGAACCACTGAACAGATCAGAAACATGGGACCAGACCTGCACTCATTAAGCTTTAGAAGATCTGAGATAGAAAGAGGAGTATATCATTATTAGGACAGAGGTGGGCGGAGGGTGGTTTTTTTAGGGGGGTGGGTGTCCCATGTTGTTTGGGGTCAGCCGTGTTTGGAAGTCTCTGCCTTTGTTCAAATCTCATCAAGTGTGAAAAACGGGGGCAGGCCTGAGGCCCTCTGCATCATCCCCCTGCTCCAGCAGATCATCCCACAGAATAAGCAAACATTTGAAAGAGGAAATACATTAACCTTTGGCTGGATTGTTGGCAGCTGTCACTCACATGAACAGGCCACGGTGACTGATACAAACTGGGCTATGGTGCCAGAGTTTAAAGGCAGCCAAGACAGTCTGACTTATGAGTGGAAAAAGCATAATTTCCTGTCTGGATCAACAACATAACACGCAGTTAACACAATGACGTCTTTGCATCCCTGGAGAGCTCAGCGTCAGACTGTTATAACACAAACAAGCTCAGGAAAAGACAGAAATTAGTGCAGGACCTTATCACTCTACCTCTGACAAACGTTAGATATGTTTGTATGTTATGAGAACTGTAAATAAACAACAACAAAATCCACCCAAAAAGAAGCCTTTAGCTGTGTTAGAGCAGTTGGGTATCTAAACGCAGCACTTTTTGATTCCAAAATGTGTCAAGAATCTTAAACTGTAAACATTTACTTATTCTTCGATTTGCTACTTTTAGACATTTGGCTTGTTTTGTTAAATACAAAAAAGGCTTTGTACAGAAAAATGTTTATATTTTCTCAGTATGAGGTATCAAAAAAAGGGTGTTCGTATCGTTACCAACACTACATTATATACTATGTTGGCACTGGTGTCAAAAACTGTCAGATAATAGCAAACAGGACCTGATAGGCCTCCAGGTATGCCTATATTTGTTATAGTGGCCCTAAATGCAGTGCAGCAGCCCTGGAATGCATTTTCTGTTTGTTGTTTTATTTCCAATCTCCAAATTTGGTGATCTAATCTAGCAATAAAATCTGTATCATTTTAATTGCTTATTTGCTGAGTTGCAACTTAAAACTGTTTCCATTATCAAATCATCTGCCAGGATTAATATTTAGTATCTAGAGGAACATGACATCTGTGTCTAAACCAGAAACAAAATGTGGAACCAAAACCAAATCCACCGCCTCCCCGCCCCCCGAAATCACGACAGCTACAAACTGAAAGCAGAACCACTGCGTGTGTTCTCAAATCAATCTGACCTCATTTGGACTAATGACCGGCAACAGATGGCACAGGTTCACATTTCATAGTTAAGATGGTGACTAGAGAGTGTGCAGCTCCAAACAACTCAAAACAGGATCTGTAATCTGAGCTGCAACACTACGCAACTTCCAGTGATTTGGAAATTAGTGGTCACTATTGTATACAGACTGTAAATTCACTTATACCACTTCAACCAAATGCATCCATCTATTTTAATTAAAGACAGAGATGACAATGTTAAAGCAATGTTACAAATTGAAAGGGAACCCACAGAGAATTAGCAGCTGAATCTTTAGCTCCCCTCGGCAAAACCCTGTTGCTGAGAAATTACGTTTGTATGTTACCAATCGTAATGTTGTGACGATGGGATCACTGCCTGGATTATGTTCAGAGACAGTTTTTTTCAGGTAACAAAACACTACGTCCATGTACTGCGCAGGCTTCGCAACAAGGTGGTTGGGGAGTATAGCGGCCAAATAAAGTGCAGGAACTTGACACCAGAGTTCTAAGTTGTGTCCCGACTCCTGTCTTAGGTTAAGGCAACAAAAGCACTTTGGTTAAGGTGAGGGCGAGATTGTGATTTCAGTTGAATGAGGATTAAAACAGTGATAACAAAAATAATGCCGTAGTCACTACGAATAGATATTGTGTTGCAAGAGTGCCTATTTGGTGGCTAACAACGAAGTACATTGTCGGTGAACATTTTGCTGAGCAATGTTTTTGCGACTTGCCAGGTACGATAATGAGCAACATTTCCTCACAATGCTCTCTCATTCCTAAACAACAAAATAGGTGGATTTCATCTGACTTTCGAAATGACATATTTTGCCGTTCTAATGGTCGCAGTTTTAAATACGTCCGTAAGAATCATGAAACAGTTGCAATTCCACTCCAAAACAACCTGATCAATTCATTCTCATACAACGCACTCGTCGTCCTCCGCTTATCCGGGCGAACAGTTCATACAGTATGATATCCTACGAATGTGTGCCCCACGAATTACATTACGTCCTTAACACACAGTTGCGTAATTGACGCAAAGTTACTGTGGTTAGGTTTAGCAAAAGACACATGGCGAGGACGTACCTTAAAATGACTCAAATTTCACACAGATCCAAACACGCAACTCCAGAGGGAAGTCCCGGTTGAGCCTGCCTCCTTACAAGCACTCGGGACTGCTTCCTTGTTCACTGCCATCAGCGCACTGGTCATGTGATTGCAGCCTTTAGGATATGTACAAATTTGGGTGCACTGCTTTTCGTAGGAAAACATAAAATAAAATTGTAAGAACAGCCTGACCTGGTTAGTTTTGGGAAAAACATCATGTTCATCATATACGTCACGTGACACATATCAATGACATGCGTCATATACGACACATCACTTACATCAGTAGCTTAGCATGCCACACGAGCATACTAAGCTTCGTAGTTTTTAAAAGAAGTCAAGCTTGACTTCTGGCCACCATCAGCAGTCTCCTGGGTGACATTCCTGTGCTTGTTTGACCCATCAACCAGCCCTCCCGCCCACCCTATAAGGACTTCTTCCATTTTAATACAATATTACACAAACTTTGTCGCTTTTTATGCTACATCACCTCACTTTCTCCTCTGCTCCTGTAATAAATACTACAGCCACTAGAGAGCAGCACCTTACAATTCTTAAAGGAAATGACCACTTTAGAATGAAAATACAGACAGTACTTACTGACCCTCATGCCGACAAGAAGTCCAGTGTAGTTTTTTAATCCACAAAACTCGTTCAGGGTATCGGAGGATAACAGCTAGCCGGAATAACAGCTCCACTTGAAGTGCATCGAACCCACATTTTGAAAATATAATACAACTCCGCTAATGCATTTCAAAAACGTCAGAACAGCTCGTCCGTCGTAATCCAAGTGCCCTGAAGCCGTGGCATGCAAAATTGACTTGAAAAGACGTAATTTACTCCACTTTTATAGCATCATTTCTCACCGTGGTCAGGTAGCCTGCAGAAGTGCTGTGTTTACATGGCAACTCGCGCGAGACTCGAGAACTAGCACCACCACTAGCCATCAGCTAGTCTCTGCTCTGTGCAGCTAAAGTGGCAGATTGACTGATGGGTGGATGTCATGATATTACTGTTTGAAACTGGTTAGTACTAGTTCAAATAACCACACGCCATATTTTGCTTTACAGAATACACAGAATAAGAAGAACTGACATTTTGTCATTTTTTGGCATGTATTGTTAAAAAGGTGCATAAAAGCACAGGAATGTGATCTTCGAGGGTTAAAAAGGTATTTTTCATTACATCTCGACTCTAAGAAGGCAATATGTCAATGGCATGTTCACTACTTGCTTCTGCTGCCCACAAGTGGCCAAAAATAATCACTTATTGCACGTTTATGCTGGAGAAGTGTTTCCCAACTGACTCTGGCATTACTTAATCTTTCTTTACACAGTTACAGTAGTGACTGCTGGCTTATCATGACCAAGGACAAGAGGTTACAGTTTAACTTTAAACCTACAGTGCTGCTCCAAGTCAAATAAAACCCTCTATAATGGCTTTTACCTGGTTCACTGACTCCTACAAGTGCAAAAGGAGAAACATGACGGCAGCAACACCGATCCCAGTTAATAGTCCTATAAAATTCCTACAGCTGAGCTAATGGCACTCCTTTTTTCCTTTTGCATTACTTTATAATTCACTTATAACATTCCTATTCTGGGTTCACATGCTGGTGGGAAAGTCCGACATCCGGCACTTCCTGGTTGGCTGCATTCAGGCGGTGTTGTGTCTGCAAGCCAAACAAAATATAAAAACCTGGTGGTTCTTTATTTTTTAAGAAAATGTAAATATTAACTTCTTATTCTGGTTTTCTATGAATATAAAATACTAGTCGCTGTAGGTTGTGTTTCTGCACCAGTGTGTGCACAAACAGCATTTATCAACAACAATGACGAAAAAATTCCATTAAAAATGAATGATTTTCCATATTTGGAGACTCAGGAATGTTATCATCCAACTCTGGCTGGAAATGTAATAAAATTCCCACATGTGCAAGTCCACACTTATCATACTTGTTGGCCTGTTTCAAAACCTGGCTTCATGAGGAACTATGACATCCTGATACTATGTGGTTTCGGCGCAGTGATTCCACTTTCACATTCAATATTTCAGCAGGCGTTTTATTGCCGCCTCTTGCACTACTTCCAAGTGAGGAAAGGCCACAAAGGGTGATGATGGAAGCCTCCCCTCCCCTCTTCCCCCTCCCACCCGCTCGGCCTCGCCCCTCTCCTCTCTCCGCCCTCGTTTGGGGATGCAGGGGCTCATCAGTATCTCTGGACCAGGCCCGTTTACCCCTGCTGAAGCCTCACACAGCCACACACACACACACACACACACACACATACAGACACACACACCGCTGCATCGCGTTGCATAAAAGCCTGAAATTGCTTCCAGCTGGCTGCGAGTAAACCTGGTCCCGACTGAGAGGAGAAACTGAGAGGAAACAAAGCGGTCCGCTTGCACAATTATTTGTCCAGTGCGCACACAGTGTTTCCCAGCAGCGCACATTGTTGCCCTGAATCTGCAGTGCAGGTCAGTTCACACTCACAAACCTGCTGCTGCTGCTCATCTCATTTATTACCCAAAAAACACAACTCTCACTTTCACTGCTTTACAGCTTCAGCCGGCTCGGAGCTGCTTAATGCGCTTACTTACGCTGAGAATTTCAGCTGGAGATAAACTGTGTTGACAGTGTGTGTGGAGCAGTGGTGAATCTGCCCGGCCTGTATGGCTCTAGTCTTCACCACCACGGGTGAGTGATGATGATGATGATGCTGCTGCACGGTGCGCCCCTGTGACCTGCCCTGCGCATCCTCAGCGTGCACCAACCCGGACAGCTAAACCCCGAGGGACGCCAAGACAGCAGCGAAACCAGGAGAAAGAAGCGATGGAGAGACGGAGAGAGAGGGGGAGAGGAGGGATGGCTGGCCGGCCGCAGGACTCACCAGTCGGTATCCGAGGTCTCGTCAATGACGTCCTGGTAGGCGGTCAGCAGGGCCAGTCTGTTCTTGCCGAGATTCACAGCCATGTTTCTGTCCCTGCAAGCATCCAGACTGCTGCTGATGGAGAGAGACACGGAATGAGACTACAGAGAGGACAGAGAGGAGGAGGAGGAGGAGGAGGCGGCTCTGACTGGTGGAGACAAAGAGACCATCACAGTGTCCGAGGGGTCCTAGTGCCGGAATATTACCGGCTCAACAGTCTGATGGGTCCTAGTGCAAAGGAGTCAACTTCCCCTATAACTGTACAAACACTCAGAGGGTGTAGACACAAACTAAAAATATAACATAAAATGTTTTATATCAAATAAATAAAATAAAATGAAATGAAATAAAAGAGACAGTGCTCATTAAAGAGTTTCCCCTTATGATCATTTTCATTATCAATTAATTGTTTGCTCTATAGATAGTGAAAAAATGCCCTTTCCTAAATCCATGAAGTCTTCAAATGGTTGGTTTTTGTCTGTACAAATGATCAAAACCCAAAATAAATTCAATTTAAAATAACATCACAGAGAAAAACAACAAATCCTCACATTTGAGAGGATGGAGCTAGAAGTGGTTGGCATTTTGTGCATGAAACAATGACATAAATAATTAAAACAAATCAAAAATAGCTGCAAATTCTACGTCTAATCACTGCAGCTCTACTGCACAGTTAGCACACTTCCAGTTAGTGTTTTGTTTAGTGCACAGCAGGTCAGCTCAACATGACAAAATAGAAAAATCTGCCTATATACAAGCACACAGTTCCATGATATGGAGCATAATAATAGATAATATAATAAAAGATGATAAATGGATATTGACTTGCATTGAAACAAAAATGTCTAATATTCATTTCCCCCACGTGTTTGTAACTGGGGTGGTCGAAACATTAGAAACACCTCTTTCAGTTCAGTCCACCTTAACATCACTGCAAAATAAACCCCAATTAATAAATATAGTTAAATACCTCTCTGAGAGTCACTCATAACATTAATATCTTAAAGGCAGAATTTATGGCGAGGCTGGATTGCATTTGATTTTACAGGTGTACCTAATAAAGTGGCCGCTAAGTGAATATCTCCTTTATTTCCATCAACATTACTGTGGAAGATTTAATGATGGTGCACTTTTATAGCTCATGTAATTTGTGTTTCATTAACGTCTAGGCATTGTAACTGGAAAATAAATA
>NC_065508.1:3312726-3328524 GCF_006386435.1 Epinephelus moara | reverse complement strand
TGTTTGCATAATTGTAATGTTAGCCTTATTGGACTTATAAAAGGCCTCATAGCATCGTCTTACTATAGCCTTACTGCTATGTATTTTGTACAGTAGTTGTTCAGTTGGTGACATTTCCAGAGTAAATTTATGCCGAATTGGATTCTGTATAAAGCTCCTGACTTGAAGGAATCTAAAAAAAATGTGTGTGTGATAGTTTGTATTTCAATTTTAATTGGTCAAATGACATCATTCTGTCCCCTTCAAATAAGTCTTTCAAAGTTGTGATACCGGCACTTTCCCACAGAGCAAACCCACTATCTGTCATCCCTGGGAGAAAATCTGTATTTCTTTGTATTGGAGTAATTGGAGATAAAACATCAGTTCTTTTTTCCACTAGAATTAATTTTGACATGCTACATTTCTGCAAACCATGGTTATGTTACATATAGGTTTCATATATAGCTATATTGAAACTTTATGATTCTCTACATTACAACAACACTGTGGCTGACATGTGGTTATGTTTAGGCACAATAAACACTTGGTTATGATTTGGAAAAAATATCATGTTTTGGCCTAAAATACCCAGTTTCGTTGCCACAACCACAGCTGGAAATGACCCAGTGTCTCGCTAAAAAAAACACCTGTGTTGGTGCCACAGTCGCGGTTGGAAACAATCTGATGTGTTGCTAAAAACACCCAGTTCTGTTGTTTGTCTCAGACAGGGCTTTTCAGCTTGGCACCTGTCTCGCCTTGGTTTCAGTGAAGACAATTTACCTCACAAACAAAGGGATCCAATTAAGAATACAGCACTGAAAAAAAGAGAAAATCAAGAATGAAGCCAAACAAAATAAACTCATCAAGCAATAAAAAGGCGTCTTTCAGCCCAGAGTTATTTAAGAGTTGTGTACACTTATCCTGAAGATCTCAGCTCTACAATCAAAGCCCCAGTTCAGACCTGGTATTAATGTGCATTTTGGTGATCTGGACACAGGAGGACAGCCGAGACACATCACTGTTCACACCTGTGCCTATTGTGCATCTCCAGCTGACCACTTGTGTTCAGGTTATGTTACTGCCCCACAGACAGTTATTACATCCACTCTTTTGCCAGCGGCTCTGTAGCATGCTTGCTAGTCACATTAGTGGTTGTGTCAGTACAGCTGGAAACATCACTGTCAGCAGAACTCAACACGTCTCCTTCCACAAAACGATGGATGGTCATGCAACTCGACATAAGATGGGTAAATTATAGAGCATTAGCGCACTGTCACCAACACTGTCCTGCACTGATGATGTAGTCCTTGCTGGGGAACCATGAGGATGCATTTGTTTTGACATTACAAAAGACATGTGGTCATACACATCCCAGACCTCGTCAGCAAGGGGTCTAAGTGACTGGATCACCATGTGTCTTGATGGTCATTCACACCTGAATTTAGTGCTGTCCACTTGTGAACAGATCATCCAAAACACATGTAAATATCAGGTCTATACAGGCTCAAAATGTCTGAATCTATTCCCATATTTCTAACTATAATGCAAATGAGATTTTAATGTCTTTGATTTGTGTGTGCGTGTGTGTGTGTGTGTGTCAGTTTGTCATTGAAAACCAGCTGGTGGTTGATTGAAGGTGTCTTTCCTCTCTTCACGCGTTGTACATTGATTTTGGTCCTGCAAAAACAATTCATGACTGTGTATCACGGCTGATCATTAAGACAAGACTGAGACATGACCCCTTAAAAGCTTAGATCATTGCAACTGATGCAATTTATTACCAGCAGTTACATAATGTAACTAGGTACAATTAATCAAGTACTGTACTTAAAGGGATAGTGCACCCAAAAATGAAAATTCAGCCATTATCTACTCACCCATATGCCGAGGGAGGCTCAGGTGAAGTTTTAGAGTCCTCACAACACTTGTGGAGATCCAAGGGGAGAGGAGGTAGCAACACAACTCCACCTAATGGAGGCTGACGGCGCCCCAGATTAAAACGTCCAAAAACACATAATTGAANTCACCTATGGGTGAGTAGATAATGGCTGAATTTTCATTTTTGGGTGCACTATCCCTTTAAGTAAAAATTTTAAGTACTTGTACTTAACTTGAATATTTTTCTAACTCTACTCCCCTACATTTATCTGACAGCTTTAGTTACTTTAGAGACGATTTTGCATAAAAAACATATTAAGACTTTACAACAAAGTATTTTGTTATAAATTTAATTGATAACATATACTAACTAACTAACTAACTAACTAACAATAATTAAACTACCCAACAGTTTATATAACTGGAGCTGAAACAGTTGGTCAGTTAATCAATTAGTTGATTGACAGAAACATAATTGGCAACTATTATTACTATAATTGTTTGCCATGTTTCATGTAAAAATATTTCATGGTTCCAGCTTAATAAATGTGGGGATTTTGTGCTTTTATTTTTAATTCTAATACTGTATTGTTAAAGGTAGTATGCAGGCAGCCTGGTCTCACTCTAAGAGTGTCAAAATATGGCTGTGGGCAGTCTACAGCATCACTATAATGTAGCCAAGGGCACCCTTTAGCATGTGTATAACACAGGCCGAGCTTTCCCCAATGCCAACTCCAATGTAAACCCATCCTCCAACCTGTGGAAATGAAGGTGGGTGGAGGGATCCAACAAGCACAGGACTTTGACCCAAGAGAACAGTGTCCATGTCCCATGTGAAACTAAAAGTCAACGTTTAGTGATTTTGTTACGTCATTTGTCCACCACAATAACCACAATAGTTTCCTAACCTTAACCAAGTGGTTTTGTTGCCTAAACCTTTCTGTCAATCCAGTGTTAGGCACATGAGTCGACTCATGCGCCTTACCCCCAACCCCTTGCAATGCAAAAGGCTGCCCCCACCTTCATTATGCCAGGGGCATCTGCCCAAGCATCAGCATACTATGAGTACATAGGATATCGTGTTGATGCAGGAAAGTCTGTTAATGTTTGTAAACAGTATCGCAGCAAACATGACAGTGAAAGCCAACCCTAAAGCCTCACTATGTGTGTGGGGGTTTTTTCAGCACTGTTTCTGTGATTTGTCGTTTTTTGTTGGATGCCTGCTGCTTACAGTCTGGCACCTGCTGGCTACCTTTTTAGAAACTCCCAACCTCACTTGTGCACTGCACTCAATCATCCCATGCATCACAAAATAAGATGAAGATAAGGAAATACAGGCAGAGTGCAGAGTCTCTGCAGAAAAATACACTGCCACACACTAAGAGTGGGTCATAAGTGATGACTGAAAGGGATTTAGGAAACCATGTATATGTATATAAACCATATATATGTATACCTTCAATAGATTAATGTTTGGACTGCTGATTGGGCAAAATAAAGGAAAGATCATATTTATGGTTAATGAAAAGGTTTAACATGCAACATCAGAGCTCCTGCTTGAAAGTCACACCTGCTACAAGCCAAACCACCACCCCAACCCTCACTATATTCTGTACACAGGGCACAGTATGGGCGTAAATCACGAGGTGCAATATCATAGACTATAAACAGAACTCCCTGAGATTCTGTCTCACAGCATTGATTGATACTTTCAAGGTGGCGAGTAGGAGGCAGCAAGGGAAACGACCCAAATGCAGTTCAGTGATTTACCAAAAAAGTTAAGATACACAAGCTTACTGGCATGGGTCGCGAGTCCGCACAGGAGTAACAGAGAATCCGCAGGTGACCAGGAATGGGAGAGTAAAAAGGTGCAGCCAGGCAGGTACAAACAACAGCTCATGGTGAGGCGCTCTGAAAGCAACATTGCTAATTTTGGCAAACAGCTGTTATTAATACTATGGGGAGTAATTGGGGAATTAGGAACAGGTGAGCAGGTGGATGTCAGTGTCACCTGACTGGGACTGGTGGGAAAGTCTGAGGGCATCTGGTGGAGGGATGAAGAATGGCAATACCTGGAGAGTTCCTATAGGAGATGCATGGTAGAGCTGGGGGAAGTGGGAATGTGGCGGGAAGGGATGGACAGAGAGGCAGAGGAAATCACCCTGTAGTCCAGCTGTATGCCTTAAAAATGAAGGGTTTTTTTCTGGATCCAGGTGTGGACCAAGAAATTATACCCTGACCTGAGCAAGGTGTCCGGTGCTCAGTGATCCATACCCTTCAGTAAGAAAATTCATGTACGCAGGGATATTTGATTAAATGCACATTGTTTCTTTACACCATGACTGAGCAGGATGCACAGCTAAAACTTCTGTCTCTCTGACACAAGTAAATCTCTCTCCAGCAAGCAGACTCTCTCTGGCTGCCTCGGGGAGCAGAAATGTGCCAGTGTGCCTCCTGTTGCGTTGGTTTCCCTGCAGCCTCTTGGAGAGCTGAGGTGGTGGTGCTGGTGGTGGTGCTGGTGGTGGTGTGTTTCTCAATCTGAGCCGTACAGCATGTAGGCCCTGGCTGCAGTTTGTTGTTCCTGCAGGACAGACAGGCTGACAATTAGGATTCGAGTTCCTGGAGCAGCTACAGATCTTCATGATGTCCAAGCAAGCGCAGAGTTTTCCCAGCAAGTGTTTTCACAGATGGTGGCTGTGCAGGAGACATCAGCGCTAATGAGCACCAATATTCACAGATATCATGCGTGCCAGTGAGAAGATTTGTGTGTACGTGACATAAATCTGTACAATACATCACACAGTTGGAAACAACTGAGAGACATTTGTGGTTTTTACCATCTTTTCCATTAGTGTGGCAAAAAATGTAAAGTTTGTCCTGAGGATGGATTTAGATATTATCCTCTGTATGGTTATATGTACGGTGGCCATTTTAGGACTCAGCTTCTCAGGCTGTATATCAATCAAATAATAATTTATTTATTTGTCACATGGAATTATAACATACAACTCCAGTGTGATCCCATCAGCTTCTTCAACTTGTGCACTGTAATTTGGTCCTTTTTTGTGTCTTCTTACATTGTTGGCTCCTGCTTTATGATTGTTGATGTTTCCGGATGGTTCTGGTAATCCACCGTATGTGGTTGTGGAATGATTTAACTGTCCACACATCCCGACCTCAACAAGATGGCCGTATAGTCACCTCTCCCAAACACGACACTGCTCTGCAGCCACCTTTGAATGGCGTATAGCAGTGATCCACAGCAGGAATGGGACAGTAGCTCACATTCCCATCGTCACACCTGTCCTTATTCACCATACAGCACATGCCTCCTCTCCTTCTCTCACCAGAGTCCTCTGCTCTGTCAGATCGGCATACAGAAATAGAGTCACCTGGTGGAACGGTGCTGTCCAGGATTTAGCCAAGTTTCGGTGAATCAAAGGATAAAACAGTTCCTGATATCCCATTGGAAATTGAAGCGGCTAGCATGATGCTAGCTCAGCTGGTGCTCCTTCTTCACCATCTTTCTTGATGTTTACATTTGAAAACCTCGACCTAGTTAGCAGAGAGTTTGCTTGAAGTTAGCAGAAGAACAGTTCACAGCTACATGCCACCAGTGTCCATCGGCTATGCAGCAACCCCAGGGCTGAAAAATGAAGCCAACAAGGAAGTGCCAAAACTGCAGTTCTTTGAACGGCCACTTGAGGGTGGCTCCAGAGGTGAGTCAATCCCCATAGACCCCCGTGTTAAAATGCCCAACTTTACAGCAGAAATAAACATGTTTACAGCGCGGTACGAAAAATGGTTTTCGTCTCTATAGCTAATTTTAACATTCATAACAGCTGTACAGGGGTTGAGTTTTTACATGACTCACCAGTTAACATTTTATTATGGCTTGAAGTTATGCACAATCAAGGGCTGTCCATTTTAAGTGTCAGGCCGTCTGCCGATAGTGTCCTTGGCTTCTCATCCAGATTCATCCCTCGCTTCTCCACAGCGCCAGCCTCTCGCCCAAATATGGCTCTAAAAAACCGAGAGGGTGATGGCCAAAATGCCAAATTTGAGGCTTTAAATCAGCACTTCACAAACTCCTGGGTGACATCACGGTATAACGGTCCAAAGGTAGCAAAACCAAGGCTGAGCTGAGGGGTGACTGGAAGCGTCCGCATCTACGTTTTTGGGATGATGGATGGGAAAGTAACTAAGTACTATTACTCAAGTACTGTACAATTTTGAGGTAGTTGTACTTTTGTGGGAATTTCCATTTTCTGTTACTTCATACTTCCAAAAATCAAAGGCAAATATACTTTTTACTCCAGTATTTATCAGATACCTTTATTTGCTTTGCAGATTCAGATTAATGATACAAAATATAATCAACATATCATGATGTATTATTATAGATTTTGATAAGACTATTGATCCTTCAGTGAAACTCACAAGCTACCCAGCAGTATATGAAAGTAAAAAGCTCCACACTTACCAGCTGCAACCTTCATTTGATAATTACATTAATGTATCAATAAATATAATCCATTAATATAATATCTGCATAATGAGTGCTTTTACGTATGGTACTTTAAGTATATTTTGATGCTAATATTTTTGTGCTGTTACTTAAGTAAACTTCTGAATACAGGACTTGTACCGCTAAACATTTATAAAAACGTGATTTGGTTCATATTTGTACATTTGAAGTAAAGGGTTTATAATGATAAAGTTAATTGATAAACAACATTTCAGCGACCCGAAGGTCCCACAATTCCTCTCAAAGCTCTTCTGTAGCTTTTGAAAAAAAGAAAAAGAAACTCCTCATGAACGATGGACTGAAAATGAGCTTCTTTTCTTTTGGTTTCCTGGAAAAGTTGACATTTAAAGGAGGTTTTCCCCCCGTCTGGTGGTGGCGGTGGTTGGTTGCCTTGGTAACCTGCCTTGCCTCAGAGGGTTGAACCCCACATGGGCAGCCTCGGTGTTTTTTCTCCCAGGCTTGGCTGGCACTGAGCCCACATACCTTCCCCTCTGCTCTCAGAGCTCAAACACTGAGGCCGGAGGATAATAGAGAAGAGGGGCGGTGGCGCTGGTGGGCGCTTTAATTGGCACCAACAGCCATGTTGCACAAGGTGAAGCTGCGGAGACTCATTCAGTTTGCATAATTTATCTGAGTGTGTCCACCCTGCCTCTTTCATCCATGTTAAGTTTTATTTATTTCTTACATGTGAGGTCACTACCGCCTCTTTTTATCCGTACAAATGATCCTTTAAGATGTAGAAGTTCTTCTGATGGATAAACACATAATCAGAGCATAACACTGTACTGGTGTTATTTTACATAAGCTGTACTTTTAGTATTTTAAGTACATTTCCCCGATTATACTTAACATACCTTTACCTACGTAACATTTTTAATGCAGGACTTTTAACTTGAGTATTTTTACAGTATGATATTTGAAATCTTACTTGAGTAAAAGATCTGACGACTTCTTTCACCACTGCAGGTTTCACACACGTTCCATGTCAGTTATGTTTTTCTTCTTTCTAAATAAATAAACATATTGTTCTCACACTAAAAGTACATTATGGAGTCATAAATAATTGCCAACGTTTCACCAAGCAGAGGACTGACACAGAGTGTGTTTGGGTCACTTTGTAAGACTAAAGCAATAATTGTATCAAGGCAACAATGTTCATACCTTACATAATTTAAGATGTTAGCCATGGGGGTTGTGCAATAGGTCGCCATTGTCAGAAGGTGTGTATGTGTATGTGCAAATTGTTACATGAAGCTTTGTGTTGAGAGTTATTGTTGAGATGTTTTACTATGTAGCATATCCACAATATAGTTCCCTTCAGAGACATTAAAAGTTTCTTATCTTATCTTATCTTATCTTATCTTATCTTGCCTTAGAATTTATCATTTTATTGATTAAGTGAACAAGGACAAAGAACATTTGATGGAAATGATCCAATCCCCAGCCACCAGTGGTGGAAGAAGTTGCCTATTCAGATCTTTTACTTTTAGGGGGTGATCACACAGAAATGAGACGCGAGAGACGCGGACGCTTCAAAGACGCTTGAAACGCTGGAAGCGCTTATTCAATGCGCGCTAGCTATTGGCGTCTGACGCTCAAAAAAGTTGAAAATATTTTAACTTTTCAGCGTCTACGCGCGTCTAGAAATGCGCATCTAAAAAGAAGTGTCTACAAAAACGCGCATCTAAAAAGACGCCCGTTTGAAAAGACGCTTGAACACCGGTCAGACGCGCCATATCATAGGAAAACAATTGTTTTACTGGCGTCGCGCTTCTAGTGTTTCATCTGTGTGATTGCCCCCTTACAGCGTAGAAATAACGTTACTCTGTTGAAAGTAACTGTGCGTTCACACCAAACGCGATGGACGCGATGTCATCGCCCGTAACGCGAGTATCGCGTCGCTTGATCACAAATGTCACCTTTTTGATCATCGCTTCAATCGCGATGACGCAACCATCCTCCCGCAATTTTCATCACCTCCCGCTATTTTCTCGTCAACCATGGCTGAGTTAACTACCGTAGCTGCTCTTTATCTGTTGTGGACATCTGATTTGGATCGGAGACCCAAACGCCGCCGTGTCTGGGTTCACAATATCCTCCAGAAACGCACACAGCTGGGTGAATATCATCACCTCCTGCAAGAGCTGCGTCTGGATGACGGTCGTTTCCAGTGGTACTTCAGGCTGACGCTGGCCAGCGCGTTTTTGGTCCCCAAAAATCATCAATTGCCTCCTGTGAAATGCCATGTACTGTGACACCTGCCATAGCGCCGGTCACTGAATGTTGATAGTTTGTCCAGGTGAGTGGAGGGGGCGTGGCTTAGCCATAGGTCAATCCTGTATTCAAAACTTTTCTTGGAGGCATACTTTGACAATTTTCAACCAGCTTTGCGTCCTAACAATGTGGGTAGTATGTATAAATGAACTGTGGTGAACTTCTCTCCATCTTTTCAGTGCCAAGGTCTCCCTGTTCTGCTCTCAATGTGTCATCTGGATTTTTCACTGGCTTTGGGGCTGTTGCTTGAACTACAAATTCTACTTCCGCACTTTATATGCCCACCAGTTGAGAGAGAGAGATACACTTCTTTTTCTCTCTCTTTTGCTCTTAAACTCAGACCAAACATTAAAACTAGGCAGTGGTGTTCAAATATAAACCAAGACTATTTTATTACATTGCCTATTTTTCACCTAAATGTCCTCAGAAACATATTTCAGCTTACCTTTTAACTGTAATTCCAGGTCATTTGTCACTAGTCAGCAGCCATATTGTTTCCTGTGTCAAATCAGCCAAGCTGTAGTGCAGTGCATTCTGGTAGTTGTAGTTTTTCTCCCTCTTGAGCAAAGGCGAATGCCATAGCCTTTTTTAACTGTTTTCTTTTGTTCTGAAGCACCAGCACACACAGCCAGTTTTATGAAAAGACTGTCTTTCCAGCAGAGAAATACTTCTGTAAGTACAAAAATGTTACCTTTAAAATATACTTAAGTTACCAAAAGTAAAAGTACACTGTATGCAGAATGGCCCAGGAATCATGTACATATAATTATTATTGATGTAATAATGTGTTTATCATTTTTATTGCAGCTGTCACAGGTGGACCTATTTTTAATTACTTTATATAATGCTGGGTAGCTTAAAATACATCATAATTTATTAGTTTGTTTGTTTTGTATTAATAATCTGAATCTGCAAAGTAACCAGTAACTAGGCCACAGGTCGGCAACCTTTACTATTAAAGGATAACTTAAGTATTTTTCAACCTGGGCCCTATTTCCCCATGTGTATGTGTGCGTATGATTCATAGGTACAACTTGTTCTAAAATTGGTTCAGTATTGAGGGAGGCGAATGCAGCCGGGAGCCGCGAAACGAGCTAAAACGGTAACAGGGGCAAATGCGTCCCGTATAAGTTTGNTATATAAACAATGTTCGAAATGCTTAGTATGCTATTTAAAGAGATAACACTGGTGATCTGAACCGGTCAGTGGCGAAAAAAAGCACTTTTAATGTGCAAATTTATACGGGACGCATTTGCCCCCATATCTACCTCACGGCTCCCGGCTGCATCCGCCACCTCAATACTGAACCAATTTTAAAACGAGTTGTACCTATGAATCATACGCACACATACACATGGGGAAATAGGGCCCAGGTTGAAAAATACCGAAGTTGTCCTTTAAGAGAGCCGATATTGGCCAGAAAAATAAAAAGAAAATCTGTCTGGAGCCACAAACGTAATTAAATAAAGGTTATGGACTGTTAAGTCTAAATTAGCCCATCAACATTACGAGTAGGTCTAAATGAGCATTCATCAGTGTGATTAACTACAAGGTGGCTACTTTGCCTTTTCTTTTTTAAATTAATTTTGTATTCTAACCTTTCAGCGTTGGTGGTGAAAGCAAATGAATCTGTCCACACATTATTAATACCTCTGTTTTCCTTCAAGACTTTCCCTTTTTGGATTTGGATTCCACAGCTAGCTGTGCTAGAGGGACTCCAGGCTAGACACCACTGCTGAAGCTCTGCAAAATTTAGGGGAAAAGGCGCCAGGTCGTAGACGTATGACACACATATTAGTTGATGAAACGTTTCCACACATTTTTACAATTGTAGTATGCAATAATCACTTCAGGCCTATAACAATGACAAATGAAAATCTGAATGTTAAAAATAACTGTTATTTGTTTCCAGAAAATTTAATGTCAAAACCACAGGGAGCCACTGGAGAGGATCTGCATGCAGCTCTGGAACCGCAGGTTGCCTACCACTGAACTAGGCTAAAGCTGCCAGATAAATGTAATGGAGTAAATATTTCCCTCTGGAGTGGAAATAGCAGAAAATGCTCAAGCAAAATACAAGTACTTCAAAACTGTATGTGAGTACAGTGCTTGAGTAAATGTACCAACTAAATACTGCTTTAGCATAATAAGGTTTCATAAGGAAACATTCAACATGCATGTACACATCTTTGCTTCAATACGCACCGACCAGAGTGACATCCACTTGAGTCTTTCCATCAACTTTGCCTCTAATCAAACTGGGCCACACATCTGATCACATCTCGGGATATACGTGTTTAATGCTGTTTAGAACAGCCGCTCTTCAGGCCAGGCAAAAAGCTGTTGACATGAAGAGGAGGTGAGACACTTTCAGACGTTTTGCCCTCGAAATGTCATGTCAGACACAGTCCCTCCCTCTTTCTGTCTGCAGGATGCAGTCTCATATGATGACTCTCTAGCTTTGCCCTAACACCACCACCCCCAACACACACACACACACACACACACACACACACACACACACACACACACACACGCATTCACAAGCCCCTCCCCCTCTTGTTAAGTGGGTTAGTATTAATTAATTCTCCTCACCCTGCAGGTCCTCGTTGTTTCCTGCAGACGCTGTGTTTGTTTTGTTGGTTAGTGTGTGTGTGTGTGTACGATGGTCTGCGGTTACCATGACTATTTCCTCATACTGATTACATTTGTTGAAGACAACCTTGAATACTATTACTAATCAAGCAGGCGACTTCCTGTCAGACTGGAGTGACGGTGGAAACTTTGTGTCTGTGTGTTTTCTATGAAGACTAAAGCGTCTCTTCTGGACGAGTCTGACTCTTAAAGTGCAAATCTTCTCCTCTAAATGAGCTCCAGAGCTGCAGAGCAAGCTGACACTTAACTGCCTTCTCGTAATAGAGCCTCTGACTGGGCAAATTAGGCTGTCAGGGGCTGAGCACAGATTACACCAACTCTACATTCGGCTTCAGGAAAGAATAAATAACACTTAGGAAAATTGGTGACTTTTAATCCACCAAATGACCACGAAGAGCAGCTGTAAGTCCTTCAGAATTAGGTCAGTCTGTGCTGAAAATGAAAGAGAAATTACTTTGAATTTGGAGCTTTTGAAAGAAACTTGTCTGCTGACGTGTGCACTGAGAGGAGGGGGAGCTCCATTTAAATACAGTGTATGTAATTTAAGCCACACAGACAACACACTTGAAGACAAATACAGTTTTGTGTTGTTCTTACTCTTTTTGTGTGGACACAAGAAAAATAGTGACCACACATTGTGGATCCAATTTTTTTAAATGTTATGGCCTAGAGAGCTCACAACATCCTTCTTTCTTATCTTAACATGGCACCTGCTTTACCCACAATGCAACTCAACTCCAGACAATTATATCTTATGGTGCATTCCATTTCAACTGGGAAATGGGAAATTCCAGTTTCCCAGTTGGAAATTTCAACTCGAACGCCCCCATGAGGTCGAAAGCACCTCACCAACCCTGACCTCAGAATCCAAGATGGCTGCTCTGTGCATCAACTGTCCTGACAGCTGTAGTAAAATACTGTTTATTAGCATTTCTGTCTTGTTTTCGTCTCATTTAATAATACTTTGATACTTAAGTATCTGTTTATATTTATGTCAGCTTTCACTTTTAAACGTATACTTGCATTCAAATACATTTCTATGTATTGGTGTAAAAGTATCTTACTCTATTTATTCCAGTATCTATGTATTTCTGTGTTCTAAGGTTTTTCATTACTTTGTTAGTACAACATAAAAAAACAATATGGATTTTCAGTCAAGTCCAGACTGCATGTCACATCACATGCTACATGCAACGATCAGACCATCTTCATGATGGAATCAGAAAATGGCGTCCCACAGCAGAGAGGGCGAGTAATGACTCAAGGATGTAAAGATTTGTGACAAATAACTGTGCAGTGTTTCAGTCCTGGTTAGTCAAAGGTTTTCTTTAAAATCCTTAAAGTTGTGAGTAAGTGTTTGTTTTTCTTCAGGTGTAATGTAAGCTCTATTTTTAAGGTGGTGTACATGCATTTACTTTCAATAATTAGGCTACAGTTAATATATTAAAATTACTTTTAATACTTAAGCACAGATGTAACCCTTCCCATTGTCTTTACCCTAACCTTAGTCTGAGTGGGCGGAAGTTTGCTGCATAGATCAGCCTCTCATTGGNTTTCTCCAATCTTAAAGTGAGAGTCGGCCCAGCCAGACCTTTCTTTTCTTGAGAAAGGTCTGGTGAGCGAGACTACTCTAACCTTGACCACCTCTTCATAACTAGCTAATTGCTAACTTAGCAATTTCGGCTAGACTTCCTCCTCCAGGCCAAGGAGCAAAGGGAGCTGATCATGGACTGACGTGTAGGTAAAGGTGGGTGAGTGATGTAGCGAGAGGGCTGGTCACATAGCTGCTCCAGCTGCAGTTATACCTGCTTGCAAAGGAGAAAGTCAGGTGATGTTATAGAGAGGTGGAGTCTCTCTGCATAAGACCAGTTAAGTACAATGCTGTGAACAAACATTATTAGAAAGAACAAAGAAGCCTACAGTGTGCCAAGGTGACGGCCCTGCTGGTGTAGATGACGTGCATTGTGGGAGACGAGTTTCTTGACTTGCAATATTGTCTTCTAAATAGACAAACATCATAATACGAGTAATTCATGGCACAATTCTAACAGTATGATAAGTTTTTTCCAAAATACGTTTCAGCAGATGGGTCAACAAAACGGCACTTCAACAGGCTGTTTCCTGTTTCTAACCCAACGTCAACATAGCTTTCTTCCTAATTTCATTATAATTTTTTTCCCCGAGGCTATTTTGCTACTTAATTTTAGTACATTTGGAGTTATTTGGGGAATAAATTGTAAATTCGGGAGGCAAACAAAAGGCTTTAAACTGGTGTCAGTTTGACTGCCTGTTACTGCTCGCTCTGTTTTTATAAGCTCAGTCTGCTCCTCGGTGGCAGAGAGGTATTGATTGATTTTATTGATCAGCTTCTATACTGGGATGCCTCTCCAGCAGACAGGTGGACAGATGGAGCAGCAAACAAAAGGAAAAAGAAAAGGTCCATTTCCCATCTGCAGTCTTTACGTCTTCTTTGTCTCACAGCAATCACAGTCTCTTTTTATATGCGTTTAAGTCTCTTGCTCTGGTTCCCTTCACTTCTGGATGCATTCTCAGCAATAAAATCGATGTGCGGCGGATCACATAAAAGCTCCAGACAGTTAAACTCTCTCTCTCTAAGCTCAGGTCCTCAGAGATGGTCTCAAGAGTTAAGCCTGGTTTAAAAGCAGAGGCTCATCCACACACACCGCCTGTCTGATTCTCTCTGAGTGGAGATAAAGTGAAAGGAAACAATAACTCGATACACACAGTCAGAATATGAAGATTTGATGCTCTGGATGTTTCCTTACAAAGCTGTGGGAGTTGTGGTTGGATGTGGAGAGGAAACAGATTAGAGAAATAAAAACTCTGTGGGGGTGAAACAACCTGGGGATTAATTCTGAGCGCTGTGGATGTTGAGCTGTAAATCTCTCTCAGAGACATCAATGATGGTCTTTAAACCTGCAGCACTGCTGGACCAGCGGCTGCTTTTATAGCTTCAGTATAATAAAATAATGATGATAATCTTTATTTGTAGAGACAAACAGGTCACAAAATGCTTCACAAAAGGCAACAGATTAAAAAGCAGTAACAATAAAAGCAAATGGACAAAGATCTCCAGGTTTACAGGCTTTGCTATGAATAATAATTTGCGTCTGATTTGATTTATGTCATTCAAAATTCTTAATCTGCTCCTTCTAACTCATTGAAACCAGACTTGCCGCCAGACGCCACATTGTACGTTCCAGCAAACCAGGCATAAATTACATTTGTAGGTTTCATATGTATCATATCGACATTTCTAAAGTGACGTAGTATATGAGCTTTGTCATTGGGAGGCGGAGGGAATAGGTGACATCTAGACAATATGTGAGATGCAGACTAAGCTGCAGACCACTTTTCAAGACCAACAAACCAACACATTCTCACTCTGTCCTCGTCACATATTGACGTTTGGTTATGGACTTTCCATGTCCACATACGACGTGCAAGGTACCCTGGGTGCGTTGGCTGTTGATGTTCTGGGACGCCGTGTCAAGTTCTGCCTATTTACATACAGTCTCTTTCAAAATAAAAGCACTACATTGGTACAACACCGCGAATTGATGTTTTTTTTTCCTTCAACAACAAAAACAAGTGATTAGGTTTAGGACAAAAAGAACAGGATTTGGCTTTAGAATCTTACAAGACGCGAATGCCTCTCTCTCATGGTGAAAGTCAGTGCTTGTTGGACCCTTCCACCAACCCTCCCACTCGCCCCACTTGGACTTCCGCCACCTTCACTTTTGTCCTTATCCAGCTGCATTTCACCCTGACGCCGCCGGGCGCTATTAAACTATAACAGCAACTGGCTGCGTTTAAGGACGCCTTTTTTTTTGTTGGTTTCTGATGCCACAAATCACTGCCCAAGCACCGGATTTCAACGACTTTGGAGTGAGACCAGGCTCAACAAACAACAAAAACTTTGTGTTTTCTTTTGCTGATGATCATTGTGGCTTTTAGCCATAAATCTAGCTAAAACCAAGCGTTTTAAGCCGAAACATGATATTTTCCGAACCATGGCCAAGTAGTTCTTATGCCTAAGCCTAACCACACATTAACCACAGCGCTGAAGAAACGTTAAGTTTTAACGTATCTGCTACATAATAATGTACAAATGTAGCGTAACTATGGCTCGCAGAAATGCTAACGTTTATTCTGGCGATTGGGTTGTGAAAAACAGAATCCAAATACAGCAACAAAACACAAAACAAATTTTTAGCGGTAACAGAAAAAAATGGGTTGTTAAAAGAAACAGACCAGTTTGAGTAAAATTTTGTGGAAGTGGAAGGAAACAACCCGATCACTCTCTGAAGTTGTAGGCACTTGGGCAGGAATCTCTCAAGACAGATTCTGCAATTTACATTGTAGAATCTGTCGGCAGCCCTGTGTGAAAGACGACTAGAGAGGGGGGGAGGGCCGGGCTTTGAGTTTGAACGATGCTGCGCTTTAGCCAATCACAATGGAGG
>NC_065508.1:3294316-3312548 GCF_006386435.1 Epinephelus moara | reverse complement strand
GTTAACAGCTAACGGTTAGCCCAGCTAATCTACGATAACCATGTTATTAATTACAAAACGTGCACACAGAAATAGTAATGTTTGTTCAATCATTGTGTTTACAGACTTAACAAACATCAGATTAGTCTACACGGTGATATAGTGACGTGGAAAATGTGATATATAGCTAAACTCTGCTGGTTTTCTACCCGAAGTATTTGTAAACAACAAGGCGATTCCCTGGGGGCACCGCCGGTAGTGAAGGGCGTGAGCGATCACCAAGGCCCCTGCACTTCCATTAGTCGAAAAACTCCGGGCTGTGCCTCCAGAGGTAAAGGAAGGGAAAAAAAGATTTTTTTTTTATTTTTTATGGGTTTTTTTTAACCGATGGATCTCCAGATTGCTTGGGCAGTGACTTGTGGCGTCAGACACTGTCGAAAAAAGCCATCCATTAACGTCAGCATGATACATGGCTGGTTGCTGTTGTGGTGTGAAGGTGCTCGGTGGCGTCGGGGGAAACGTGGTGGGACAAGGACAAAAGTTAAGGTGGTGAAAGTCCAAGTAGGACAGGCAGGAGGGAGGGGTGGTGGATGGGTCCAACAAACACTGACTTTCACCCTGGGGAGTGGTGTTCAAGTCCCATAAGATTATAAAGCCACATCCTATAATTTTTTTCTAAATCCAACCACATGCTTTTGTTGCCTAAACCTGACCACGTGTGTTTGTTGTTGAAGGGGAAAAAAATGACCAGTCACGGTGTTGTACCGACAGTGCGTTCATTTTGAAAGAGACTGTGTGTAAACCTTAAATTTCCTGTGAAAACAGAAGTGTATTTTGAAGGAAGACAATGCATGTAACAGGCAGAACTTGACGCGGTGTCCCAGAACGTCAACAACCGGCACACCCAGGGTACCTTGCACGTTGTATGAGGATGTGGAAAGTCTATGACCAAAATGTCAATATGTGACGAGGTCGGAGTGAGAATGTGTTGAAACAGACAAGATAGAAATTAATTTATTGAACAGCAGTGCTTGTTTTCCTAGAAACAGGCGTGTTTAAGTAGAAAATAATAAGATCCCCTCCAGACATGTTTGAAGACGCTTGGAGTAATGTTTTGTCTCTAATATGGTTTTTCCACAAAAGATCAGTTATCGACTTGGTTCAAATATCATCATCGTCTTCACTGATGTTTCGTACTGCACCGTACTCGGCTCCAGACTACTTGTGATGATGTCATAAAGGTCAAGTGTCATCCTGAGATTCACGATGTGCTTAGAGAGACTTTGTGAAAACACACATTTTGTGTGGAGGAAGATTCTTTAACTGAAGCAGAATCAAATGGGCATCATGACAAAAAGAGGAAATAAACTTTTAGTCTGGTTGACTTTAAAATCTTTTCTTTTTCCACTCTGCCCCCCCAGTGAAAGAGTCTTTAAGGACATAATGACACATAAAAAGCAAAAGAAACTGAATAAGGTCAGTGGACAATGACGGCTAATTGCCCAGTGATCAGAAGTAAAATTACAAAAACAAATGACGAGTTAATATATTATAAAATACAGCTATACATAAACAAACTGTGGCAGATGTTTGACAGTTACTGAAAAGCAGCCATTTCTGTTTTAGAGTCCGACCTCCCAAGGAAACAAATGTCGACATAATGTCTGGATTTTTATGTTTTTGCTGCTGCAATTTTTCAGCTGGACTGTTGGAGGTCTGTCTATAGGCTATATGTGGATTTCTTTTACAGCCTGAGCCGGTCAACTCTCAGACAAAGAGGAGAGGCTTCAAAGGGAAATATTTATGAGTCTCAAAGGGTTAAAAGTCTGTCAGGCTAAGCAGGAAAAAATACAACTCACATACCAAACCAGTGAGATGGAGCCCTGTGGTGATTCTGTGATCCAGAAAACAGAAACTGGACCAGAGACACACACACAGACTCTGGACGACTACGAAACTGAAATATACAAGATTCAACGTCCGTCGCCACTTCAGTGTCATCACACTTTAGAAAACTAAACTGTTTATACTTTATCTGATATTATATATATTCAGGTTTGTTTGAGATTGCAGGACTTTCTATTTGTGACTTAACATCATGTTATAATGTATTATAACTACATTACAGATTCTTCTCAGGCCACTTGTTTGCAGCAAAAACAAGTCACACATTAGCTTCATTCCCTTTGAAGATGATATGTTGAACTTGTTGGCAAACAGTTTCTCATTTCCACATCCAGCAGCTACAGATCAACACTGTCATTAATTTAGAGCCTTTGTTTTTGTGTCCACCTGATGAATGTAAGCCCAATATTCACTCTCTTATAGCTCTGCTTTGGTCTCCACCAACTCCTGAGGGAAATATCTGTCCCTTTAGCTGCTACATGCTCCACTGTGTTCACCAGCTAGTGTCATTTCATACAGTGTTAGTATACAAAAATATAGCTCTTATTATTTCTCTTTATAAGAGCTATAATCTCTTCTTTTTAATAACATATATGTATGTCTCATATATTTTCTTTTTAACTTGCTTTATTATCCCTGTCCTGCTGATTTTGGCGTCCACACACACACACACACACACACACACACACACACACACACACTGTAGGTAACAGTGTTCCTGCAGCAGACTGTGGAATGTGTTCATTTCCTCTTTGGTGTGAATGTTTACACTCTGGACATTTTTTTGAAACAGACTGAGAATAAAAGTCCTGGAGAGGAGGAATGTAGTGTGTGTGTGTGTGTGTGTGTGTGTGTGTGTGTGTGTGTGTGTGTGTTTCAAAACACAAGAGCTTGACACTGATTTTTTACATTCCTGGAACTTGCTCTATCTGGTTATTAACGCTTCAAAAACTCGGACACTCCTTAACTTTCTGGTTATTTCAGCAAATATTTTGTCCTTTAATTTATTATTTTTGAGATTCTGTTTTTCTATTTCTTTTATTCTGTAAAACACTACTAAACCACATTAAAAACAGCTCTATAAATAAACATGCATGCAGACATGGCAACTTTGCATCTTGGCGACTCAAAGTGTCTGAACTAATTTGTTTTTTTGTTTGTTTTTATTGTTGTTGATTGAGTTTGAAGCAATAATAATAACAAATAATTGATCATTAATATTATACGTATATAAAGTAAGGGGAATCATGAGAGACTGATTTAAAAAAAAGGAGTCAATACTGAAACAGAGGCTTTGATATTCTGACTCTTAGTACCTTATCATCAGACACCTGTGATTTACTCCTAGTGACAGGTAAACACATATTGAGGTGTAAAATCAACCCATCACAGCGAATGCATGTATGTGTGTATATAAACCTGCAGAGCTGAGGCTCCTGAGGGCCGCTGGGCAAGCCCAAATTAGATTTTTTAAAATGAAACCTGAGAACTAACCAGAGGAACAAATGAGCCGATTCCTCTAAAAAGTCGAACACAGGAACAAGTTGTCTTTACCTCCTGTAACCAAGAAGAGAAGAGTTCAGTGTCAGAGACGTTAGCTGCAAAAATATCAATAAGATAATTCAAATGTTTCAATAAGCTGCAGAATTAAAGATTTAAACAGGCTCAGTGATCAGTCTGTAGGAATTACATGATAAGAAAAATGTCCAAAGTAAAATAATTCTCTCTCTCACTCTTGAAAAACAACAGACAGACAACTCTTTACAAAATTCTATATTTTTCAAAACTCCTCATATCATGACTTTTATAAAATAACAACTTTTCAGATATAATTAATATATTAATAATATATGATTAATAATTTTCTTTTTTCTCATATGATTTATTCTCGTAACATTAAATTACTTTTAAAATTATTTCAGTCTGATATTTGCACTTTAGTCTCTTAATATTCCAACATTTGTCATAAAAAACAGCAACTTGTCTTTGAATATTCTAACTTTAAACTCATAATGACTTATCTCGTAAAATTACATCTCTTTTTAAATTCAGACGTTATTGTCTTAATATTTGGGTTGCTGCTGTAATAAATCCCCAAAATAAAAGCTCAAAGCTCAAAACTGCAGCTTCATATTTATCAGATCTCTGCCTCCCTCCAGTGTTCAGTGTGAGGAATCACAGGCAGCTTTTGTCCAACTGTATGATTATTAGTCATAGTGAAGTAGTTAATTCTTAATTTACAAGAATCTCATAGTTGATACCATCTGTCAAAATAACACTTCAAATTAAATGTTGATGCCTGCTTATGTTAAAATAAAAATCAATTTATATCAGTATTAGGATTATTTTAAATCTTTCAAAGATCTGATTTTGTTTTTCAGGACGTACGTGGCAATATTTGGTCCACATTGAAAATAATCAATTAAATTTCCACTTAAAACGAACCATGTTCTGGGAAGTCGAGTATAACATTTCTTTAAAACTACAAACTTTATTGAAATTGCAACTTTCCATAATATCAACAGTTTTGTACAACTTGTGACTTTTCTTTGACAATAAAAACTTTCTTATGATTTTATGACGTCTCACAATATTCACGGACTTTCATCATAAAGTTATGACTGTAAATGACTTTATTCCCATTACAACTTTCCAGAATTTTGATAATTCATTTTTCATATTTCATATCATTTCTTTTCATTACAAATTTGATATTTTATAAATACATTTTTGCCTCAAAAAGTTTAATCTCATTATGACTTCTCAAACTTCATTCTCTTAACATGACGTTTCTCATGAATTACTTTTCATTACTTTCCTCAAAATGACGGCTTTTTGCATAAAATTACTTTATTCTCAGAATATTACAGCATTCCTCAAAATTACAACTTCAGTCTTGTAACGCCACAACTTCCTTCAAAAATTAAGACAACTTTATAGTGTCATTATATATTACAATTTATTGTTGTGGCATTACTTATCTTTTAAAATTACCACTTCAATCTGATATTTTGACTTTATTCTTATATCACAACTTCTTTGAAAATCACGACTTAATATCACTACCTTTCTTTTAAGATTACAACTTTAATCTGACATATCTCAGACATTACTTTATTATCATTACTTTACAAATTAAAATGGCAATTTTTCTTTTTTCCTAAATATTTAACATTTTGTTCAAAAATTGAGAGTTGTGTTTAAAAATTGTAACTTTATCTCTTAAAATAACGACTTATTCTCCGATTTTTGTCATTTTTAACATAATTTGAATTTAATTCTCGAAATCTAAATCTGCCATGGGTACACGTCATGAAAAAAATTATGGTAAATTTTGTTCATCCCTTTTCAAAAGAGCAGATAAAAACCCAACTTCCTCTCAGAAAGAAACACAACAAAGCCCTCTGAGGTTTTATTAACAGATTACTTTTATTATAAATATACAGTGTTAAAATGGAATGGTACCTGACACTGCCAACCGGTTACCGCTTATAGAAACTAAAAAAAAAAAAAAAAAAAGGAACTGGAGTTTGTGCTGCAGATCTGCAATCATCAAATCGCACAAATGCAAAAACACAGAGTGTCAATCAACAGGTCAAGTCAAACGCCTCGGCCGCCATTTCAGGCGCACACTTGCAGACAGACTGTGATCATACCAGAAAGCATCGGCTCTCTTCAAGTGTTCAACACAGTTTGTAAAGAAAAGAACACGTGACCAACTTCTGCTTTTAAAATTGATCTTTTGTTTGAATGAGGGGGAAAAAACAAACGACTACAACATGAGGAGAGGAAATGGTGTCAAGTGATAAAAATGAGATCACAGGAAGATGTGACTGAAACATTCATTGGTACTGAACATCCAACAGTTTATGAAAAGGTGCTACATGCAGCTTTTTAACATCAACAAACTTAAGTTTACAACCAGGACGTAGAGCAGTAGAGACTAGAGGCTTTCAACCTTGCATTCAACCTTGTGACATTTTTGAGCTGGGATGATTAGATAATTAATCAGTCAGTCAATTGACAGAAAATGAATCAATTAAATGTGAAAAAAATTGCTGGTTGAAGCTTCTCAAATGTGGAAACATGCTGGGTTTCTTTTACTACGCCACATTTTACTGAGTATCTTTGGGTTTGGCCTGCTGGTTGTGAGACATTTAGAGACGTCTCTTTGGACTCTGTGATGGACATATTCACTACTGTATCTTCTACTGTCCGCTTGTTTGCTGTAGAGACCAACAGCGCCCTCTACCTGTTTGGTAACACCTAACAGATGTTAAAACGTCACATGTAGCACCTTTAATTTGATCATTTATCTTCATGAATGTTGCTCACCGGATGAATCACATCACCGAGCGCTCAGATGGCCGCTGGGTGTCACGCCTCGTAGGTCCAGTTTGCTCCGACAGACGCCGCGGAGCCGAGCGAGCGTCCTGCTGCCGCCTTTAACGAGGTAATCTCCCCTGGTGCTTTAAAACACAGGATCAACACAACATCACGTGACAACAGGAGCTGTTGTTCAAGTCAATGGCATGAAGGCTAATGAGCAAACTTAACTTTCATTTGCTTACAAGTATCAACCCCAATTTTCACTTATAGTATCAGGCACTTAATTTTTAAGTACTTTACATTAATGAGCAGTGCCGTTCAAGACCGATGCTGAAGTAGTGTGCAAAACACTGGATATAACAAATCTGTTTGAACATGCATAACAAAATGTAAACATTTAAATCTTTAACTTTATCGAAGGAAATAAAAAGAAATGATACCTAAAGAAACCTTTACAAACTAAAGCTTAAATAACCAACGAAGAAGAAAAACTATTCGACTCTCCTTTAACTCTAACCTACAAGATCTCCACTTTGAATGACACACCAGGCGCTGGTGGCATGTTGTCATGAACATACAAATTAACATGCAGAAAGAAAAAAAAACTAACTAAGGCAACAAATGTTCAGGAGAGTCAGACTGAGATAAAACTGGTCCAGTGGAGCTGTGGTTTGACTGGGAGGCTCCCAGTGTGTGTGAGTGCTGAACTTGAAATGAACATTTGTACAAAGTGTCGTCTGAAGGCAAAAGTGCTGAAGCCACATGTGACAGGGTGAAAAGTGCTGCTACAGAGAGGAGGTGGAGCAGCGTCGAATGGCTGAAAAGGAGCACACTTTCAAACTGTTTCTCACAAAGATACTGATCGGTCGCACTCGTTCATCACACGTAAAGTTTAAGAAGTAATTATGTAGAGAATTTTTTTTAAGAGAGACTGAAAGATGTATTCGCTAGTTTTGTAAAGTTTTTGGAAAACTCGTCGAGGCAGCCCCACGGGTGTGTTTGGAAAGCACATAATCCTGACATCTGTGGAGCTTCTCAGAGAACACCTTGAACTGCAAGCAAGGTCATTTATTACTGTTTTATATTTGTAAAACTCCCCCAATCCTAATTTTTGTGACATCATCCCAATATAAAGTCTACGTACCAGAAGAGGTAAACACCAATTAGCATATGCAGTGGGTCCAACAATGATGAAGTTCACATAGAAGCTAGAAAATCTGGTATCATTAAAGGGATAGTTTGGATTTTTTGAGGTGGGATTGTATGAGGTACTCATCAATAGTCAGCGTATTACATTCAGTAGATGTTGGTCAGCATGGCCCAAGTTTGGAGAAGCAGACAGGAGTACCGCCATGGAAGCTAAGCACAAAATGCATTTACCTCCTTAAAAAAAGTCCCACCTAGAAAAACTCAAAAATAGTTTAAGTGTACGCTGGGCTGAGAATATTTTCACAGATTTACCTTGCTTGCTTTCTGATGGGGAAGATGTTGACGGCTTTAATTCTCCATATATGCTTTCCAGACTCCATTGAAAAGAACAATCATTTTAGCTCGCTGAACACAGGAGCTTTTGGTCTACTGCTGCCTTAGTCAGTTAATATGTTTGTGTTACTGTGAATCCAAACTAACCTTTAAAACGCCAAAGTCACATAGAAACACAAACAAACTGCTCGAGGTAGTGGATGACCAGCAGCTCCTGTGTTGATTAATGTTAAATTACTGTTTTTCTCAATGGAGTCTGGCTTTAACAATATCAATATAACTGTTCCAGTTCTCCGACAGATTTCGTTGTCTGACAGCAAGGTAAAGAGGTGAAAATATTCTCAGTATAGCATACACCTAAACTGATAATGATTTTTTTAAATGGCTAGAATATATTTTGTTGCTGACCCTCCACAGCAGTACATTGCTTAATTTCTTGGTAGTACTCCTGTCTGCTTCTCCAAACTGGGAGCGTGTTGACAAACATTTACTCTAGGTAATACCTCATAAAACCCTCATTTAAAAGAGCCGAACTATCCCTTTTAATTCCTCCCCAAACAGCGATTGTCCAATCATAGCTTAGCAACTGTAACTATGAAGTGAGAGGCATGTACAGCTTTGGATTTCCCACATGACAAGTTTGTAGAAGGAGCGATACACAGGTTTGAAAGTCTTTTCCCAAAACCAAAATCGCAAGAGTAACCCTGTGAGGAATGGATTTAAGCGCACTTTTCAGCTCTCAACATAGGTTACATATGTTAGCATGTTTGGCTAACTAGCTTACATTTAAACTGTAACTAAAGCAGTAAGCTAACCCAGTGTTACCTCAAAGGCCCTTTTCATAAAGGCAACAGTTATTTAGGTAGTCGGCGAACAATTTCAATGTCTGACACATTGTTTCTGACAGCGCAACTGTCGAGGCGTTGTGTCCGACATATTCTAACATGCAAAAACTGACAGTCCAACAGCCGAGCCCAATTAGTGCAGTGGCTGGGAAGGCTTGTGGAGGTGTGAACGTAAGTAGATTTTGAACTAAGTGCAACACCGCAAACATCTGAAAGTGTACACCATCCTTCCATGAGGACCACAGAACACACAAAAAGAAAACAAATATACTGTTATTGTTGTTCGCTGGTGGTGCATTACTTAATGCCATCTTCCAGCCATCGAGCAACTTTTCACCCTGCCACCCAGTGTGGCCGCTCAGAGTAGCAACAAACACTTTTGTCTTCAGCTGCACCCGTACAAACTCTTTCCTTTGAAGCATACTGAAGCCTATGTCGCTCCAGCATGCTCAGAAACACCTCCCCTTAATAAATAAGGGTTGACAGACAGGATGAAGCAGAGCAAGACACAAACTATACATTAATCCCGTAGTAAGATTATCAGACTTGTGAGATATATCAAATCTTACTGCATTGATTGTTTTCAAGAAATAATCACACAAAAGGAAGAAGTCTTTTACCATCTTCCTCGTTACTTCTCATTTCTCACCTCACGTGAAGGAGAAAACAGACATTATTGTGAAAAGTGACATTTCTTAAAGCAAACAAAATAACGACATATAATATCCTGAAATACTAATGATAACTCTGACCTCGACATGATGAGAAACGTTATAGAAAGGTTATGGAGGTCTGGGGATTTCTGGTGGAGTTAAATGTGCTTTGGTGCATCTGCCCAGCTATGATCTACTGAGTATACATTTCTCTACTCATGCACTCATTCACAAACAGTCCATATCTGTCTCACACAAAGCCAAACAGTCAAAAATAAATCAGAAAAAAACTGCAAATACTTCCAATAACAAGTCATGTTATCTTTTAACTCAGTTCTTTGAAATATTTTCTTATAACTGTCGGACAAATAAATCTACTGCGAGAAATTTTAAACTTGAAGTCAAGATCTAACGACTTGCTGAGATGAAAATAATTTGCAGCTTTATCAACAGAACACAAAACAACAACAATATGGCTACATAACTAAGAATAAACAGCACCAGTTAATTTCGGTGTCGTAGTTAATTCCACTGCTCTGGTAGAATAACAAACGTTGGCAGAAAGAAAATAAACATGGCAAATATAAATATGGAAAAACAAATGAAGCACGTGGGTACAGTAGGTGTGCAAATCTGAAACAAACAGGGACGAGTCCAAGAAGAAAAGGCTGTGATTAAAGGGATACCTTGACATTTCAATTTTTTTTTTTAGCTACACAAGGTTTTTGTCCCAATATTGAGTCGGTGTTTTGTGTTGGCACTTTAGATGAAGAAGAGGAAGAAGCCGGGTGGAGTAGAGGATTGGTATAAAGTGGGAAACGGCAACACATTCTTTGGTGACACAGAGTGAATGCTGCAGGTTTGATTTTCTTATTTTCAACTGGCATTAACATCTGGCCTATAACAGCTGGACGTCTTCAGGAGAGATTCCTGTAATAACGGTCAGAATATAATACGATTTGAGCCAGGTATAAATGACTTCTGTACAGTTTGACCACATTCTTAGAACAATGGTTTGAAATTTTGTGAAACACGTTTATTCATTTTCATGCCGAAATGAGATGAGATTGGAGTCTCTCTCACGTTGGTACGGTAAACATGAAATTAGCCTAGCAAGACGCAAAGACTAGAAACAGGCTGAGACAGCTGTTCTGGCTCTCTCTAAAGGGAACACTAGAGACCATCTTGTGATGCAATCCGCAACTTAAAACAAATGTGGACCAGGGGGGAAATGTACTTCCTACGCCTCTATTTCAGACCCCCTTGCTCAGTCCACACCCATCTTCGAACTCTGCCTTCATTTTGATCTTGACAACACATCTGTAAAGTTTTGCATGTTTAACAACTTTATTACGTTGACAAAATCTATCCAGAGACATAAATTAACACCTGGCAAAGTATTCATAACTGCTTCTGTGGCAGTTCCCGCTGTAATAAGGTGTCTCCAGGACCACATTTTGCCGTGATCACTGACCCACACTGACTCATAGAGTGAAAACAAAAGTTCAGCGATTAACATTTACAATCTTGTTTGTTAAATTCGTACAAAAACTAAAGTGTAAAAAAACAGCAATTTAAGGTTTTGAAGGGTGTCATGTGTCGGACTATTTCTTGGCTGGAACTCCAGGAAGTCACTGCACCGAGCCAACAAGTAGTCTGGTACAAAACCCCTGAAAACCCACAACCTATTCTCTTTTTTACACTTCTGTTTTTTACAGATGAAATTAACAAGTTATAAAGTGTTATAAACTGATGAGCTGCAGAGGTGTTGGTAGGTAGGTGTTGTTATTTTTGGACGCCATGCTACTTGTTGTCTTAGTCTGTTTACAGTGTCTGTGCTAAGCTAACTGGCCGCTAGCTATAGCTTTATATTTACCGTACAGACATGAGAGTGGATTCAGTCTGAACATGTAACTCAGCCAGGAAGCGATTATGCGCAGTTCTAAAAATTTCAAACTATTAACGCAAGAAAAATAAATCGGTCAACTATCTCCACCTTTTCTTGCTAATGCTACGTATAAATCCGTCATCTGCCTTCCTACTCTGCAACTAACTTCAGATCTGATCACAATTAAGTCTGAATGGAGAGAATGAGAGTGCGTATTTACACCAGGGGTTCATGCACATGTAGCATTAAAAGAACTAGTAACCGTATCCACATACTAATTGCAGGTTAAAGAGGTTAATTTTCTTATTGTCAACAAATTCCATACTAAAACCCAAATCAGTCTTTTCATGAGATTTGATGACAATCAGAAACATGGAGAATAAACACTATTTTTTTTCTCATAATACCAAGTGGAAATCTGTCTGCGTTTATGGACCAGCATCCAACCCTGCCGTCTCCCCAAATGCATGATGGGATGAGCTCTTATCCCCTGGAGAAATAAAAAAAAAAAAGCCTGAGGTAGTCTGAATGTTTGGGCAACACGTTCATGTTTGATCTCTAAACGTCCTCCTGTGCTGACTCCCTATTGGTTGAATAACCTGAACAGTGGTGGTGATGAAGGCGAAGCGATGGCGCCATCGTGTGGCCACAGTGGTCTTTACATGCAAACAGCAGGCCTGGGTATCGGCCCTCAACACTGCACTAGTACTGTATGAAGTATGTCAGCAGCATAGAGCAGCACTCAGAATTGATTAAAGCCTAAATTTTTACCAGTTTTAGGCCGTTTACTTCAGACGAGTTCTTGTACAGCTGCTGATATTAAGACATTTAAAACGTAAGAACTTTGGCTGCTTTTGTTATAAGATTTTTTTCTATATATTTCAGAATCAGAGATGCAGGTATTGTATCCACACTAGTATTTCAAAAATACCTGGCACTACTGAGGAGAGAAGGAAAACTTAACAGGTCCAACATCAAGGTATCTCTTTAACTGAATGTTTTTGAGGCCGGCGATGAAACAGATCGCCGGACATTTAAGGCACATATGTGTAAGAACAGTTTATATAATTTCAGCTAACGAGCAGGACTATAGAAAGGCTTCACTTAACGAGCTATAATGTGAAGACTGAGGAGCTCCAGATAACATCTAGACACTTTATCAGAAAATAACTATTTCTCTACAGAAGTAGAGTACAATTTAAAAATGAAACTACCAAACTACAGTACACTCTAGATGCTAATTTATGAAGTCTTGATGCATAGCATCACCCATAGATAGAATTGATTTTTATTTTAAGTAATATGGATCTTATTCAATATTTCACCTTAACATTGAATAGTGGAGTTAATAGTGTTATGGAGGGTTATGGCAGTGTTTGTAAAAGAGTCAGTCTCATTCCTCTGTTTCTTTTTTTTAACCATTAAGAGACAGAAATCAACGGAGAAACGAAGAGAAACTGATTTGTGATTGTCATGAGTCTCAGTGTCGTCACTCCTCTGCAAAGTTCAATCGAAGAGAAGATCGAAAACCAGGAAAAAAAAACAAAAAAAAAAACAGGAAATAACAACAAGGAGACAAAAATGGGAAATAAGGAGAAGTTATGAGTTCAAATGTTCTCAAATATGAAGCAAAGAATCACCCCTGCTCCACGTGTTCAGGCGTCAACCTGAGCCGGATCAACCACTGAAGCATCCAGTGTCCAAACCCAACACCAAGCACCATGGTGGATACAACTTTCCACATTCCAAAACCGCCAATCCCGAATTATCCGACAGTTTTCTGATCACAAAATGCTAATATCAACAGAGGGAATAATGCTAAAAACAGTGTGTGTCAGTGTTTGAGGGCCCGGCTATCTTCAGCTCCACTGGGCCAGAACCAGAGAGGTGGGCAGGATCTTTCTCCTCCTGCTCTGGCTTCTGTAATTTGTTGCTTATCTCAGTGTCACATCGCTCTATTTCAACCACCTCCTCCTCCTTCTTTACTTCTTTCTTTACTGCCACTCGTCCCTCTCCTGTCTCTGTCTCGGTCCTCTGGGTTTCAGCCATAGATCCTGGAGGAAGAAATTTCCCAAACCTCGTCCCGTTCAGATCCTCCTCAAATTTCACCTGGAAGGGTGGCAGCCCAAGCAGGAAGGCCCTAATCCTGCTGGGGGAGCTAAGGTCCGCTGGTTCCTCCTGGTTCTTCATCTCCACATCCTGCTCTCCTCCTCCTGCACTTCCTACAGAGCTGGACCGGCCGCCCAGGCTGAAGTCCTCAGCCTGCTCTGTGCAGCCGGGTCTCTGTCTCTTGGATGGCGGCTGATCTGTGCTCCCGTTGATCGTTGCCAGACTCGGTTCTGGTCCCTCGGTGCTGGGTCTCTTCGCCGTGAAGCGTTTGCTGAGGTTGAGCGGCAATGCCTGCTCTGGGGGAGGGGTGATAGGAGAGCAGGGGGGCTTGGTGCTGAGGTCCTGGGACAGAGCCTCAGACAGTCGGCGGGTGAAGGTCTGGAACTGAGACGAGCCCAGACGAGTCCTCATCAGCTGGCACACCTGAACGCTGCAGTCCAGGTTCAAAGGCAGGACCCGGAGAGGGGGCAGAGGAGGCCGGTTCCTAACGTCCCGACTGCCTCCTCTCTGGGCTGCCTCGTCCACAGTACAGCCGGAGCAGCGGTTGTGCTGCTGGTGGAGCATGTGGGGCTGAGGCTGAAGCTGGTCCCCGCTGGGATGAGACGCATCCGGGGTTCCAACTTTGGGCTGAAGGGTGTAGATGGTTGGATGGTGTTGGGTTGGGTCCTGAGGCGTCAGGGCTGGGCTCTCCGGGCCTCTCTGGAGGCTTATGCGGTTCCTGAAGACATCCAGAGGACAGACGCCTTTGATGGGGCTAAAACCGCCCAGAGATCCTCCGACAAAGTGGCGAGGCAGAGTGGAGAGGAGCACACCTGGAGCAGGAGCCACAGTCTCCGCTCTGTCCGGCCTCAGCTCCTTTGGTTTGGGCTGGAAGGGGAGGAAGGGGGCGGTCATGGGGGAGAGGTCTGGGGTGAGGGGCATGTTGACAGGAAGGACAGCTGGCTGGACGGGCTGCAGGATAGAAAGAGAGAGGAAGAAAATGGCGGTCATGGATAGCACTTATTAATATTTATTTATCTTTCTTTCTTTCTTTTTTTTTCTTTTAAAAAGCTTCAAAATACATCTCAGATCTTTTTCTTTAAAGCAGAAGGTAGATGATACTTAAATTTGTTCTTATTGTCAATAATTTTACCTTAAAACTTATTAACAGGTTAAACAGGATGGAGGGGAGGATGAAGCACAGATGAAGTATCACTTTAATTACTATAAAATGTGTCTGTTTTTTCTACAGTACAGTGGAGTTTGAGAGGTTACCCTGTGTGTGCTGCTGGGGGTGGGACCGCCTCCAACTCTGACAGGAAGCAGAGGACTCTGCTGCTGAGACTCAACCGCTGCTTTGGCTTTCGCCTGCTGCTGAGCCAGCAGCTTCGCCTGAGCGATCAGCGTGGCCTTGTTGCGAGTGCCCGGCGGCCGGCCTCGGCCTCTCTTCACCACCACGGTGCCGTTAGGGTTCACGATCTGCTCAGAGAGACAGAGACAAGCAGTCATACATGGTGTCTATAAGCCTATGCTGGATTTATTCACATCTTTTGGAAGGTGGATGGTTTATTTGTGTATTTATTCTTTTGCTGCTGTTGCACTTTCTTGTATTTAGTGTACTCTCTACATGTTACTTTTTGGTTTGTACATTTTAATGTGAAGCATGTTCACTTTACCAGCAATAAAATGTGCTACATCAATAAAATTCCCTTGTCTTGCTTCTACATCTGTGGCAAAATTCACAAAGTTGTGCAAACCACCACCTCTAATTTTACTGGATTTTTTTGACTTGTGGACGAGCCAATCAGATTTTTATCAAACTCGGCACCAAAATATGTTTTTAAAAAGACCTTATTACATCATTATTCTAAAACCTTACAGAGTCAATAAACTTAGGAGGCACCTCCAGGCTTAGCTGAACTGTTTACCAGAAGAATATCTGCAGGTTTCATCAGGGTTATTTTAGTATCTGGAGCATTTCTTAAAGGTATATAGAGATATTTCAAGAAATATCACAGTTTCCTGAATCACCCCGAGTCATAATGTCAAAAGTATAATGTCATGATGTTTATTTAATACCAGAAATGAAGGGCCAAAGCTGGCAGGACTATGATGATTTATGTATGAAAACTTAAAATAAAAAAGGTTAAAAATTGGCACATTGGCAGCAAAAGAAAAGAAACAACAGGAGGTAAATCAAGTGTGAATGTGCAGCACAGAGTAGCATGTCACCGCATGATAAAAAATAAGATTAATTACTGTTTACAGTTGTTCTGTCACTTACAGTACGAGAAGGAGCAGCGGGGGTTGTCATCTTCTTGTCCTTGGCTTTGAGTCCCGGTTTTCTGCCTCTCTGAAGTGGTTTCCTTCCTCTTATCCCTCTGGGTTTCGGTGGCATGGGGGATTCTGGGACTTTAAATTCTGCTCCTCCTGCTCTGAGGTGCTCTTCATAGGGAAGCATCAGTCTGAGAAACACACACACACATGCACACAGTTACAGGATGCTAAGTGTGTGTACTCTTACATAAGGACCTTTTTTTTAAGCCTGAGTGATTTATTTCTATTTCAGGATGTTTTGGAAGGGGGGAGTCAGATTTTCAGTCTGACCTCTCGTAGTGTCTCCTGGTGCAGGTAGCAGCACTGGTGCTGCCGGGGCATCCTCCCAGCTCATTATAAACCACTTTCCAGAGACGGTCCAATGTCACCTGTGACACAAACAAACGTGAAGGTGATCAGCTTTGAACTCCTGAAATTCTGCAGAAAAAAAAAATGGTGTGTGTGCAGCCTGGGTAGGACTGTCATGTTTTATTTGAAAAATGTGCTATCATTCAAACATGAGGGTTACGGTTAGAGGTTAATCATCAGCTAAATTGAAAATTTGCGGTGTTGAAATGCGAGTATGGCTTGTACTCCAGTGTTCTGCATATGGATTTTAACACTATCATCTCAAGTTCTCCAGTTCATTTCTTAATTCAGCTACAAACATAATACAACATAACATACAAGTTTTGGCAGGTTTTTGTTTGTTTACTGAAAAAAAAACAACCCATAGAAGTACTGCATAAACACAATTATCACAGTATAAAGTAAAACACTCTCACTTTATGAGGTCGAAACAACTTTCTGTGGCTGACAGGTGGAAGGACAATAAAGCAGAAACCAGCACATCCTGTTAGTGTACTCTGCACTCCTGTGGTCTGAAAGACGCACAGTGCCTGACACTCAAAAAAAAATGTTAAGTTTGATATCAGGGTTCCTGCACCTTCTTAAATATCCAATTCAAGGACTTTCCAGGCCCTCAAATTCAAGGACCCAACACAGCATAGTTTAAGACATGGATCTAGGTTAATTACTATTAAAGCTCTGAGAATTGAAGCTGACAACAATTAAAAAGAGACAGAAGCTGGACTGTGCTGCGTTACAGTGAAGTTACGATATCAAAAGGACTTTAATTTTGATTCTTGCACAAAACATATACATTCAAGCACTTTCAATGACCCATGTCTATTTATGTCTGTTTTCAAAAACCAGAGAGGCCTTTAATTTTTTCCCTCAAATTCACACACTTTCAAAAATTTCAACGACCCGTGGGCGCCCTGAGGTCCAGACACTGATATACGGCAGAACTGATTGTCACACAATAAAAAAGACTATCAATAAGTACAAAGACATTAAAGTGCAAGTAATATTAATAAGTAGAGTGCAATAAAATAAAGTGCCCTAACTCATGTAAAGTTGTGCACTGGTTTGTTAAAAAAAAAAGAAGGTAAAAACCTCTAATAAGTAAAACGCCACATAAAACAAATGTGAATAAAACATGCCACAATAACAACACTGCAGCCGAGCAGCATCACCTCCTCTGCTGCTTGTTCCACTGCACAGTCATACAAACAAGTTTATACAAATACACAAACCAGCTAGACGTTGGAGAGCATCGCAATTTTATGTCAAAGTTCAATCTGATTAGAATCCTGTGCCAAGTGAGTGAGGCGGGGTTGATTCACTACCAGCAGACACATTCGTCTCCCTCTGGTCTCCACTGAAATGAATGAGGAGTTAGATCAAGTGTGACCACAGCTGGAATTTATGCTGCATGGGTTGAATTTAAATTAATCTGAATGAAATACGTGTTGGTTGGAATTTGAACTTGTTTTTTTTCTATGAGTGTGTGTGACACATAATACAGTGTGTCATTAGGGGTGTAACACCGTGCTGTATAATACAGTATTGTTCAGTGCAAGGCTCAGTTCAGCACAGAGGGTGAAATGAACGACTGAACAGGCCTTTTGTTGTGAAACAGTGCAGCACTGAGCTGAATCTGTACCGCCTGTTTCTGTCCCGTCTGCCTGTTTACATTCATTGTAAAGCTGCTCTTGTTGTGTGTTTATTTACTGTAAACGGCTCAGAAATGACCGATTGTTTCAGATTGTGTCATTTTATACAGTTACAGTTGCAGTCCATTAAAAGGTAGCACTGATGTGTTTGTACTGAAAATAGTCATGACTTTGTTGTGTTCATCTTGTGACTTCTTCAGAGAAATCTGGAGTGCTACCATTGCAGTTTTAAAGGCTTAGTTCAACATTTTCAGAAATATGAATATTTGTTTCTGGTGAACAGTTGGATGTGGAGGAAATGTAAAGGCCCAGACACACCAAACTGACATCAAAAGACTTAAGGCCCATTTATGCTCAACGTTAAATATGGATCAATATGGAGCCTTCTGTCCGTGCTCTGCGTTCATTTCGTCCGTATTTCTGCACATTTCCATAAAGCTTACGGATACGGGCCAAACGGAGCAGTACCACTGGAAACCGCCAGGGCAGTGTTGGTGTCACTACCCGATACGTAGCTCTAGTGAGACACGAAGAAGAAATAACAATTCAATTTCTCTCATCGGCAGTACTAGAGAAAAGAATTCTCCATCCTCCAGTTGCGATGTATTTAACGGCCTCACCGACCACCGCCTCCTACAACGCTGCCTCTGTTTTTGTCTTTTATGCAAGAGGTACATTATCAATATCTCCTCCACAGTCGCCATGTTTGTTTTTGAGTTTGTTGTTGTC
>NC_065508.1:3280153-3293901 GCF_006386435.1 Epinephelus moara | reverse complement strand
TGCTTTTACACTTGTATGGGAGAAGAACACAGAGGGTTGATGATGGAGCTGAAGTCAGGTTTTTATTGTGAGAGCTGCTTCATTCAGGTCGTTGTTTACTTACTGGCACCTTAACTGTGGTGATATGCTGTTCAATATTCAGTCAATATGACTCAAAATGATTACTTTAAATCCAGGTTACGGGTCGGGCTGCGGGTCGTGTTTCAACAGGTCGGACCGGGTTGCAGTACTAATTGGCCTGATGGGCGGGTTTGCGGTTCGGGTGCGGGTTTGTACGTCCCTGGGTCGGGTCGGGTCGGATCTTGAAAACTGGACCCGTGCAGGACTCTGGCCTGCGTCATAGAAAATAACTCTCCATACCAACCGCAAAAAAGACGGTGTGGAATCAAGACGCTAGTTAGCACATTAACAACAAATCCCAATGTTGAAAGGAAAGGATATTTACTGTGCTCTGGCAAATAATTACACAAACAACTGCAAAACATTTCTGCTTAAGAGCTCAATACCTTAAGAAACAAGCTTACCTAATATAAAAACTTTGTTTTGATCCCACCCCCTCTTGACTTAAGCCGTTTCTTTACTTCCCTCAGTTTTGTTTCTCTTCTCATGCGGTGAGCTGAACTGCCCATCAAAAATTCTCTCACCGATGGGTACGTACGCTTACGTAAAGTATAAAAAATTTTTTTTTTTTAAATGGCTGACTGTTTTTGCCTGCTTCTATGCTTTATGCTTAGTTAGAACAGTTGCTGGTGGTAGCTTAATATTTGGTATAAACGTTTAAGAGTGGTTTCCTGGTAGAGCATGCGCCTCATGTACGAAAGCTGTGTCCTTGCCGTAGGGACTGCGTGTTTGATTCCAACCCATGGCCCTTTGCCGCACGTCCTCCACCCCTCTCTCCCCCTTTCATGCTAAAGCTGTCCTATCAAATAAAGGCAAAAGCCCCAAAAATACCTTAAAAAGCGGTTTCAATTGTCTCACGCGACTCTCCACAAGACAACCCCGACATGACAATCTGTTCCTCTACATAGAAGGTTAAATGTGCTGAGTGAAATGAAGTAACCTGAAGTGACTCACCTTCTTGTAGCCTCCAAGCCGCTTAACCACAGAGTACATGAGGAAGAGATCAACTGAGGAAAGAGAGGGCGGACATGTTCAAACTCAGCAGCACAGCAAGTGGAAACAGACGAGAAATGCAAATGTGAAACAGAGCAGATAAAAGCTGAAATAAAAACGCTCAATTTGACTGAGCAAATATGTTCTGATGAAACACGTTGAGTACTTTGAATGTGCAGGATTTTATTCTCTCCTGGTTATAAAGATACAGATGAAACGGACCCTCCTCCTGTGCTTTTTAATGTTTTCATTTGACTGCCGCTTTAATTATGATGAACCTTATCACATATTCACATGCCACAGAAGCTTCTGGCAGCCCCACAATTAATATCTTTTAGTTTCTCATAACTTTATTTAAAATACTATTAAGATCCAATGTTTCCTTAAATATAAAGTTAAATTACCTCTTCACTCAGATATAATACTTCAGAAAAACATTACATTTCTAATTGAACACTTTATGGTATTATTAAGCATAAAGCATGTTCACATTGTTATATTTAAACTAAACATTTTTAATTGATGGTGAAGCCATAAAAATAAGCATGCTGAACTTAAAATTTGACTAAATACATCTGAAAAGCAGCTAAGTGATAAGAATATAAATGTAATGCTGTGAAAAGGAGAGCTGAGAATATTGAGGTTCAAATGACGACAAATAATAGGCGACCATTTTATCATTCATGACCTCAGAGTAGAATTGAAACGTGGCGATATGATCAGATTGTATTGCAAAATGTTGTTATCTAAATTAAAGATTTTAATAAAGAAAATAAAAGAATGTGTTCAGCTGTTTCTTGTTTCTGCTGCCTCCAAATGGACAAAAAAAAATCTGTTATTGCAGGTTAGTTAAACTTTCTGTACTCTGTGAACTCACAGAGCATTCGATAGCAGAAGTAAAACATAAAGCCTGAACACACAGTCACAAGTGTGATCATGAAACCAGTCGAGCAGGAGTTCTGAGCTGCAGCCATCTGTGTCCTGACACAAAGCTGTTTTTAACAGCTGTTGTTTCCAGGGTATGGTCTTTATATTGTGCTTAATGGCAGTTTGTGTCAGGTTTCACCATTTTATTTTGCTCGTTTGTTACCTTGTGATATTAAGTGATTGGGTTTTAGGTTGTTGGTCTGCAACTGACAGCAGCTGATTGTTACACTGATTCTCGTGAACAGCATTTTTAATCTCAACAGCACAATTCTGGTTAAATAAGGTAAAAAGAAATGTCTTCTGACAGATCTAGCCAGAGGCATCATGGGAATTAAATCTGTGAACTTTCATTTCTCAAATGTCAAGAGCACACTGATTCACCTTTAAAGAACGTAAGACAGACGGACGGACAGACAGACAGACAGACAGACAGACAGACAGACAGACAGAAAGAACAAATAGAAAAGAAAGAAATACATAAAGGTCAGAAGGAGAGAAAGAAAAAAAAAGAGAAGGGTAGAGGCTCACTCTTCTTGAAGCCCAGGTTGGGGACTTTGTGGATGGGTGAGCCGAGGCGTTCCATGTAGGCAAAGAGCTGATCCAGGAACAGCTGCTCTTCAGGGTGGGGGAGCCAGCTGCCCTCACAGCCCACCTCCACGCTGCCCATCACGTTCTCCTGGGAGGGAGACATCAAGCGTTACGACAGAGACACCAAGGCAGGGAAAGGTTTAAAATCACTGTAGTCGCGTTGTTAAGTTAAAATCCTGTGAAATGTCTCAGTCTGTCAGTAAGGAGGTACTGACCACCGTTCCTTTGTTAATACAGTAATTATAGATTTCTTTTGCCATCTTACATACTTACAAAACAGTCTAAAGTCATGCTTGTGGTTGTGACACAGATAAAGATATAAGATAAATGCTAACATGCTGATGTTTAACAAGTTTTACTGTGTTAGCATGCTAACATTTGCCACTTATCACTAGAGTGCAGCAGAGGCTGACTTTATTGTGTATTTAAATGTTGTTCTGATGCATTTCTTTGCCTCTGTCTAAAAGGTGCTCTACAAATAACCGTTTAGTGGTACTCAACATGTTTTTGTTGCAATTACAAGAGTTAACACCAGTGACTCAAAGACATGTTATTAGCAGTTTTACGGTTGTTGTTGTTGTTATATCTGGGAGGTTGTTTGACGCTCTCTAAATGTAATGTCTAAAAATGGTCCTTGGCTGATCAGATCCAGTTTGGTGTTCAACTGAGGCTGTCAGTTTAAAAGGTTAACCACGCTGGGCCTCCAGGAAAAACAATTCTACTCCCCACTTTCAACAGAGCAGCTTCAAATAACCTGGTAGCAGGTGCATTTAATCTCAGCAGAATATAAACTGTTTCACACACACTTACATAAACACAGAAGATACAGCAGTCAAATTTACATAGACACCTGGAGCAGGTTACACCAACGATATGGAGCTCCATATATCATGTGAAAGGAGAGAAAAGTAAACAAACTTGGCTGTGGCTTACAACTCGTGGACGGACGTGTGTTGTTAGCAGTGGCATGGAACGCCAAGTTACAAGTGAGCTTAAGAACAGGCATAAGCCCTGTTGGTAAAAACAACCTGTGATTCAGTGAACAAACCTTCATCTTCTCAATCCAGGACTCTGATTGGCTGGAGTTAGGGGAGTCTTTGCCGTCTCGGCCTCTCCTCTTGCGAGGTCGCCCTCGAAGACTGAGAGACGGACATCCTACAGAAAAACAAAAAACAATAACATGTATAAAGAAAAAGGAGAGGTAACAAGCTCCATTTCAGAGAGCTACAAATGTCTAATAAGTCAGTTGGTTTGAGTAGTATGGAGACTAGAAAGGTGCTATACGAGTGCAGGTCCATTTACCAGCGGAGGCTGCAGCTACACACTCCTTATGTTGAAATGTAAGATGATGAAATGTGTAAAGATACGAATTCTGTCCAAAGACTCTTACTCACTACTAACACAATGTTAAAAAGGTATCATGATGGAGTCAGCATGAATACAGTAAACATCTATATACAGTATGAAACATGTTATGTGTGTCATATTATCTGAACTGTCAAACATGAGAATTCAGGTTCATAGACACAATGAAAAACAAAATATAGAAACGACACAAAAACAGATTATAAATACATTAACTTGTCAACTAACTTTTGTTTATGGTCATTTTAAGGTCGACTGCCGTTCTCCATTTTGGCAAAAACAGGAACAGTTGTATTTATGAGGTCCTAACTACACAATGAAATATAATTATTACTACAAGTTATATGTGACCTAGAAGTCAGAAACTTTTTAGACTTCTGAAACATATGTCTTCATGCCTTTTCATCTGCAAATAACTACAGAAGCGTATTGAATTCACTTGACAAATAAAAAAAATCTGTTTTATTGAGTAGTTTTTCCTGTTTTTCGTGGTAATTTTTTTCCCTGTTTTCGGGGTAATTTTGTTTCTGTTTTTCGGGGTAATTTTTTCTGTTTTTCTGAGTATTTTTTTTCTGACTTAAGAGAGCAATAGAGTCATATAGTTGGTAAGGTGCCTGCGTAAAGTCGACAAACTAATGATAACACCATCTATATGACTTAAAGACAAGAGTATCTCCCAGTGTCTCAGACCCAAAACAAAGTAAAACTGGATTAAACTAAACAAGCGGGTCATGCTTGCTTCCATTATATCGAGCTCTCAAGAAAGGAATGAAAGCGTCTGTTGTTCTATTGCTTTCTTAACTCAGAAAAAATTACTCCGAAAAACAGAAAAAATTACTCAATAAAACAGATTTTTTTTTATTTGTCAAGTGAATGCAATACGCTTCTGTAAATAACAACTCAGTGCTTACTAAACTTGTTAGCATTTGGATTGTTTATTTAATAAATATTACTCTCTAAAGTTGTGTTAAAACAAATAACCACAAATTAATTGTCAGACACAGCACTTAGAGACAGGTTAACCTGGTATTGGATGGTGGCAAATAACAAAGCTGACTTCTGTTTGTCACCTGTGCATCTACTATCCTACTAATCGCCATAAAAAGGGGGTTATTTATTATCATAATGGAGTACCTGCCTCTATAATCCAGTGTGAGTCATGCTTTGGTTTCCCCCTACCCACTGAAAACACTGAAACACTCACTGAACTGCCAGGAGAAACTGGCGCTGCTCTCCAGCGTCGGGTGATTGAAGGTGTCTCTGCAGTACATCAGCCGGGTGTTGGGCAGCACCTTGACACCTCCCAGGGCCAGCAGGTGGGGATCCTGCAGCCCCGGCCCCCTCGCTCTGTCCTGGATGCGCCTCTGCAGGGAGCGAAAGCGGCAGTACTGCGGGTAGCTGAGCACTTTGATGCCATGACAGTTTGGCAGGTCATCTAAAAAGGAAAAGACACAAGACAGACATGAAACGCCCTTCTGTGAAAAATAACATTACCATGTGTCCACCCATTACATTTTCATTACACAATTGTTGTCGCCAAAAGAGTTCACAAAAATGATATTATCGCTAAACTAATAACAATGCTCTCAGTCAACCTCATCTTTAACATTGCTTATTGCACATTTAATCTCATTTTTTGCAAAAGTTGGCAAAAGAAGAGGATGGAGAGAGAGTCTGTGACCAAAAAGAAAAAATGTGGAGAGGGAGGCAATGTGAGCTCGGAAGAGGCACTGGATTTTTTACATGATATTATCATGTGTTTATTATCAATATGATACAAGATTTCATTTTTAAATATCATGGTTGTCGCCAAAATCAATACCAGTATACTGTGACACCTTTTATTCAAACACCCTAGGTTATGATAACACACTGCTGTACATGTATATACATCACTTTGCCATACTTCCTTACTAAAATAATATGAGCAGCTGATCCCAGAGCTCTGCAGATGAACTGATTTTGTTTATTAGTCTATATTTGTCAGACTCTGTCAGACCTCAAGGGTTTATTATGCAAGATTGTCTGTTACTGTCTGTTAACACATTTGCCATTGAAAGTTAAAGTAAAAGCAAAAGCCAACCCCAGATTCACTCATTTGGCGTTTCGCCTTGTTATATTTGCATTTTTTCGGTGCTTTGTCTTTAGATGCCTGCTGCTTAGGTGGCCTGGCACCTGCCCCAACCTCACCTGAGCACTGTGGGGGTAGATGCCCTTAAATGTCCCGAACACAAAAAATTAGATAAAACATAAAAATAAAGGCAGAGAGCAGGGTCATCAGTGATGATTGAGAGGGATTACTTCTGTATCAGTCTATACTTTTTTTAACCCTGCATAGTGAATCTTTAAAGCTGTGTGTTACATTATAAAATTGGTCAGATTTTAATCAAATGTAGGCGCAAAGTAATCACAAGCAGCAAATGCCAACTACACACACACACACACACACACACACACACACACTCTCACTTCCTGCTGTAGAAAAGAAAACTGAAAGAGAAAACATCACAGCAAACTCTTCCATGTTGCTGGGAAACATGAAGTGGACTGCTTTGTTTCATTATTGTCATAAGTTGCTATGGACTGTTTTTTAAAAATGTCTCTGCTGATGGGTTTGAGAATGCTACAACAACAGCAGGATGCATTAACACAAAAGATTAGCAACCTTACATTTGACACCATTTCACTTCTTGTTTTCAATGTTTTAACACAAGACTGTAACTTCCTTGTGGCCCTTATTTACCTCAGCAGCAGAAAACAATGTGCTCAACATTCCCTCCATGTAGACCTGTTGTTACAGTCAGCATAACGTACATCTCCACTGCATTAATTCCAGTATAAAAACAGAGTTTTACTTTTTAATAGTAATACTTTCAATGGCCCTTAAGTTACCGTCAATCAAACTTGACACTTACTGCTAAGACATTTGGCAGAGACGATAGACTGTACTAAAGAAGTGGACCTAGCCTCCAGGTCTGAAAACTGAAGCCAATGCAGAGGTGTCTTAAACCTGAACTCTTTCTAACGGCCAGCAGGAGGCGACTCCACTGACTACAAAAAGAAGTCTGACTGTACACAATTCTATGAAGAAATGAGCAGACTTCTCACTTGATTTATTACCTCAATAAACATTTTCCTTCTGAGTGTGTGGCCTCAGTCGGTAGTTTTAGGTTTTCTTCAACACAGCATGATGTTCATTTTGTAAATCCTGGTTCCATTTTGAGTAAAACAGCAGCAAAGCAGGGTATGACTTAGGGCGTGGCTAAATTGTGACTGACTAGTCGCTACCAAGGAGATGTCCCGGGGTGATCAGCCAGAACCACCTCTCGTTCATTCACAGCGCAAGCCTCTCATCCAAATATGGTCACTTCTGGCTCCAAAATAAAACAAGATGGCAACAGCCAAAATGCCAAGTTTGAGGCTTCAAACGGGAGCTCACAAACCAATGGCTAGCTACAGTCTATGGTCGAGAGGCTCAAGGGACATAATCCCGCCCTTTTTAGATAGGCTTTTATTGTGAAACATCTATGGGAAGTGTTAGGTGTCTTTCATGGTAGCCTAACAACATAATAGAATTATTACAATTAATTAAACTGTTGACAATGTTGGAGAACTGGTGCCATATATATATATATATATATATGTGTAGTTTCCATTTAGCCAATCACTCTGGGCTCTCAGGGTGTGTTTGATTGGTGGGTTTCACCGTTTCTTACTCTTAGTTTTGTCTTTGACCGGCTCGCTGCTCTTGTCATTGCCGCTGTTGCCGTCGCTGCTCTGGAGGGGTTTGTGGAGGCCGTTGATCCCGCTGGGTGGCAGCTTGCTGCTACTCCAATCTGCCGGCTCTGCACACGCCCATCGCACCAGATCCTCCACCCGCACCACCATCTTCCTGGACACCGCCAGAACCTCATCCTGAAACACACAGAGAGGTTTGTTCCATCATTAGACTTCAATTTATTCAGAGGGTTCTGGATTTGTATTTTTTTTGTCGGCCAGCATGTCAAAGTTGCATTAAAAAGAAAATAAATTAACAGAATAAAAAAGAAAAACAAGAAAGTATTTTTTTTAAAAATGAATATATAAACTGTATCATGTGTTAATAATGTAAGTTAAGGGTAAAGACTGAAAATATTTGGTAGGTTTAGTTAAATTAATTTTATTATGCACATATTTTTTTATATATTATTTTTGCTTTAAAATCCCTTTAAACTTTATCACTTTACTGCCAAGCCTCTATAATACAGACGAGCGAAGAAAGAGGTTGATGAAAGAAAAATGAGTCCCCCAATTCAAATACTGTGTCTGTGTGTCCTACTACTCTTACTACTATATATATATGTTTAGTATGCAAGGAAAAGATTTGGTATGTCCCATTGCACAGCATGTCAAATGCAGTATGCCAAAAATACCAGGATGTTCTACTGCACCCAGTCGCATTTTGCAGCGTCAAAGCCAGCATGTTTTTCTGGCTAGTCTGGCCCACAATCCTCTCTACAGCGAGAGAGTCGTCACATCAAGTGAGCCACAAGACACTTGACAGCTCATTAGCAGCTCACAAAAGCCATAATGACTTTATTCAATCGATCAGTCAATCTACAATGTTTGCAGTTATAACGTAAAAGTTAAAACTGTTTGGCCTCCGTCTCTGGCGAGCTTTGTGGCTGGCATTTTCTTTAATCTCCAAGGTAACATTAACTGATCATGTTAAGATCTGCTGCGTTCCAAATTGCAATTTTCTTCTTACTTTCTCACCTTATATTTTCCCGCTACAGACTGTGACGGATATATGAGCAACAGGGGTCAAAGTTAAAGGCGTAATCTTATGACAAAGTAGTATGCATACTCCATTATACGTGGGATTTGGAATTCAGTATGCGTGTTTTTTCGCTCCTCAGTCTATAAACAGGCTAATCTGACAGGAGGACTTGCAAACACTACTCAAGGCTGTAAAAGAGCATCTCTCTGCACAGTTTCAGGTAAAAATGATTTTTTTTAAAAATGCCATTTTTAGTGGGTTACTTTTATTTACAGTGAATATTCTTCTATCAAATACTAATCAAAGGTAAAACTTTGATGTGCAAAGTACAAAGTTTTTTTGTACTGCACCACACATCAAGGTCAAGTTATTTACCTTGATGACAAGTTAAAGGCGTGCTAGTCACAAACCACAGTGTGTTGCCTGCAGCAGACACTCAACACAGCTCCAAAATGGCTACTCAGAGATCAGTAAATAGGCTGATGTGTGAAAGTACAAACAGGAACTCAGGAGTGAAACTAAACTCAAAACCACAGAGATGCTACAAAAGTAGAGAGAGATAAAAACAGACAGACTTTTAAAAGACCGCTTTCTCTCAAGGAAACTACATATGATTTAAAAATACAGAGGTTCACATAGAATTTCCATTTTTATTTATGTATTTATTGATTTATCTATGACATTTATTACTATTGAGGGATAACTGCACACAGTGCTTCAGTTGAAACAAATTTTCCTTTCATTTTTCTTTTCTTCAACCAACATCCCTCCCCGCCTCCCACCCATACCTTTCTGCCCCTACCTCGAACGTCCCTAAAAAATACAAGTTCATCACACAATGACAAAAAGAACAAAAAGAAAACAATAAAAACAAAATGGATAAATAAGTAAAAGACGGGTTAAAGTTGGAGAAGGTCTTGTAAATAATAGTGCATGAGAGTGAATAGTAATACTGTATAATTACATAATATTCCTCTCCGGTATAAGAGGGAGTGTTTGAAGGCTGTTAGAATAAGCTATCAAGCCCCTGAGAGCACATTTTATCTTCAAGTTTAAGAAAAACTATCAGGTCCTTAAGCCAGACAGAAGATGATGGGGGATTAGGGGACTTCCATTCTAGCAAAATTCTGCAATGAGCTAATAGAGATGCATTTGCCACTAAATCAGCCTGTCCTGCAGTCAGAGTACTGAGGTCCTTTAAAACCCCAAACAGTGTTGTGAGGGTTCAGTGCTGCAAATTCCATTTGTAAAATTTATGACAAGGATCCAAAAACAGAAGCCCAGAAGCTTTTGTTTTGGGACAACAACAGAACATATGAGCAAGGTCTGCAGGTGTGTTGTTACAGCGGTCACATCTATTGTCAACACTCGGGCAGATCTCTGCAAGTCTTGTCTTTCTAAAGTGGGTAGGGTGCAGGACCTTGAATTGTATAAGCCCGAGGCAAGCACAGGATGACGACGAATATATCCTCTTAATGGCTGCATCCCAGAAATCCTCTGCAAGTTCTGATCCCAATTCAGCTTCCCAAGATAGTTTTGTTTAAAAAAAGAGTATTTGTGTCCATGTCATGAGATGTTTGTGTGTTTGTGAAATAATGCCCTTTTAGTTTGGCAGGATCGCCAGACATTTGTCCCAGGGTAATTTAGGGGGTGCATGTGGAAAGGATGGGGATTGAGCTTGAACAAAGTGTCTGACTTGAAAAAACTGGAAAAGGTCACGTCTAGATAGAAAGTGTTTGTCTTTAGCTTCTGAAAGCTAATAAAATCAAGGGGTTCATAGAAGTCTCTTTCTTTCCCATATAAGGAAAGCACAGTCTGTTACAGAGGGAAGGAACAAATGATAATTTGATAGTCCAGATGTGGTTTTGAAAATAAAGTGCTGCCAAAACTGAGAGCAAATTAAAGGGTAGGGAGTACTATTGGGTTGGACGTGTGCTGAGATAGGGGTAGAGGTAGAGACAAATGTATTCAAGCCGGATGTGATGCTGATCACCAAGACATGGCCTCCAACAGATACTAATTAGTCTGGGGCACATGCATCCAAAATGTCAATCTCTGTATATTAGCTGCCCAATGGTAATACAAAAACATTAGGCAGGGCCAGACTGATCCCTCTGGAGAACTGCTCTGCCAATCCTAGGGACCGTACTGCCACGTATAAAGCCTTTATCAAAAGGCCGAAAATATTATTTGGGTATGAAGAGGGGAAGATACTCAAAGAAATTTAGGCATATTTATTTTATTTATGGTGACAATGATAGCAAGGAGAGGTACTAAAGTTTTGACTCATTTCTAAAGTGTATCTTAAATTAATATTTTGATATTCATCAGTGTGTCTCTGGGAAAATGGTTTGTAACGCTGCACGGATGAAACTTATTGCTATCACAAATCTCTTTTCACGTGAGTAAGACAAGAAAATTTAGTTTTGGCTTGTAAGCAAATAAAAGAAAAAGACAATCCATACACATGTGAAGTGGTTAGATGTGGGGCAGAAGCATTTTACAGTTACATTTGAAGTTAAATGAAACTTCTGAACACTGTGTGCGGTTTTTAATTTTTGTTTTTATCATTGTTGTTCTACAAAATACTTTAAAAAAAAAAGCACCACTTTGCTCTAGTCATGCTCCACCTGCTCAACTATCACTTCACCTTTACATGCTTATGAATGAGCGTGAACAAACAGAGCTGAACATGTGCCAACTCTCTAGAAAGAATAAAAAAAGTCTTCATTGTTTTGCTGGTGAAGTCTCGACATTTATGTGAGAACACAAAAAGAGCCTGGAGACTGAAAGAGATAAGGCTGAACCTGCTCAAATAAAGCATTACTATAAAAAGTAAATAGCTGTGTGGTTGAGAACTGATAGAAAAGGAGCTTGAAATAAAACTTGGAGTCACTTTTGCTACCCTTTTTAAATAAAGAGCTTTGATTGTCAAGATTTTTCACAGCTGACTGCACAAAAAACTTCTCAGATGGTGAATTTAGTCTTTGATAGTTCATTAAAACCCCAGTAAGTATTTGCCTTCCAGTGATGATTACATAATTTTCACAATTTAACTGTCCACCTGACTAAAAATCCACCTGACGAGTTGATGCTCTGCTTTTAAAATGTCATTTGTCTTCATTTATTTTGTATTTCTCATACAATCCATCTGTTATTATAATTAACATGCATAGAGTAAATATTAATTTTAGATTAGATTAGCCAGCAGTATGAGCGATGTAAAAATTATCTTCACGTCAGCCAGTTAAAACATTTAAGTACTGCTTATACAATACATCAGTAGCAATGATCTAATAATATTACACTGACAGGGGCCATTTTGAGTGTTTTCACTTGTAATACTTAAAGCACATTTTGTTGTAATATCTCTATATGCAGGGGACATTTTGGAAATGTGTAACTTTTACTTGTAATGGAGTATCTTTATAGTGTTGCAGTGCTACTTTAACTTCAGTTAATTATTTGAATACTTCCTCCATGACTGCATGTGATGCAACATTTAAAAACAAAACAGAAATCCATGTTGGACTCATCATTATTTCAAACAGCTGTAAATAATTTGCAGTTGTAATGCAGGTTTTCTCTCCTGCTGGGTCCGCCTTTCCTCCTTGCCATTTGCATTGAGTCTTTTTTTTTTTTTTTGTTTAAAATGTAATCTGAGCTCAAGCATAAACCAAAACAAGACAATGGGGGATATTTACTAAGGATTAAGGATCTAAACAGTCAAACGGCATGTGTCCTTATTTGCTAAAGAGCCACACCAAAGTTAAACTGCACTACAACAAATTTAAAGTGGCTTAGTTAGTATTTTAAGACATTTCAAAACACAAAAGCAGAAATTAAACATCAATGTCACTATTCTGTTTGCCTCTGTAACCTCCTGCTTTCACATTTTCCTCACTTAATGGACCATAGCAGCTTCAATCAAGTGTGATATGACTGAAGCAGACAATTAAAAACGTAAGGCGGCAGTGGTGGAAAGTAAATTTACTCAAGAAGGGTACCAAAGTAAAATTTTGGTGTATTTGTGCTTCACTTGGGCATTTTTATTTTCTGCAACTCTATACTTCTTATCCACTACAACTGGGGGAAACGCTGTATTTTTTACTCCACTCCATTTATTTGATAACTTTAGTTCCTTTGCAGATTCAAAACAATAATACAAAGTATAACCAACAACTAAATTATGATGTACACAGTTCAAAGTTATTCATTGTCAAATGAACAACAAATGCAAGACCAATGCGATCTAAATATGTATATAAAAATAAAAATGATAAACACAAGTAAAAATAAAACGAGAATCTAGGTGTAAGGATTTAAGGATGTAAAGTACAGAAAGTTAAAATGAAAAATAAAACATAACAAACATTACATATGATACAAAGTGATATAAATCAGTAGTTATATGAATAGACAAAATGTAGCAAGAATGAAATATAGTAAAATGTATATGCATAACAAGAGTGTAAAAATAATTATGTATAGGCAGAGGTGCAAACAGTTAGGCTTAAAGAAAGGTAAAGTGTATTATTATAGATTTAGATAAAACTATTGATCCCAAGGGGCAAATGCACAAGCTAGTCGGCAGATAAAGTGTACAAAGTAATAAAAAAATTAGCCCCACTTTTACCATCTTAAACATTAAAGTGACATTAAAAGATAACTTCTGTATTTTTCAACCTGGGCCCTATTTCCCCATGTGTATGTGTGCGTATGATTCATAGGTACAACTCGTTTTAAAATTGGTTCAGTATTGAGGCGGCGGATGCAGCCAGGAGCCGCGAGGTAGATATGGGGGCAAATGCGTCCCGTATAAGTTTGCGCATTAAAAGTGCTTTTTTTCGCCACTGACCGGTTCAGATCGCCAGTGCTATCTCTGTAAATAGCATACTAAGCGTTTCGAACATTGTTTATATAACATTACCTCCACTGTGTCTGTAGCTCTCTCTACTCGTGGGGCAGCCGTTTTCTTGAGGAAGAGGTGTTTCGG
>NC_065508.1:3236772-3279985 GCF_006386435.1 Epinephelus moara | reverse complement strand
ACTTATACGGGACGCATTTGCCCCCATATCTACCTCACGGCTCCCGGCTGCATCCGCCTCCCTCAATACTGAACCAATTTTAAAACGAGTTGTACCTATGAATCATATGCACACATACACATGGGGAAATAGGGCCCAGGTTGAAAAATACCGAAGTTATCCTTTAATGAGTCAATAACAGGCGTCATAAACATCACTCTGAAATGAGACATTCTGTATAATAATATACTTTTAAGATAAGATACACCTTTATTGATCCCAAAATTGAGAAATTCCAGTGTTAATTTTGATACTAATACTTAACTCGTATTATTTTTGAATGAATGACTTTCACTTGTGACAGAGTATTTCTAATACTTCTCCACCACTGCAGGGTTAGGGTGTTTATGGCAAGAACCTGGTCTAAGAAGTTCAAATGTTTTACTGGTCATTCAAAGTCTGATCTTTTTTGTTGAGCTAAACAAGGTTAGTCTATATAATTAACATTTCCTCAAAGTCTTTTTCATAATGAATGAGTTCCAAATCGGTCTTTAAAACAGCTCTGTATCAGATCTTATGTACTGGCACTTTATGCAAACCAAATTAACTGCAGCTCATTAACGTATGTGGTCTAACGTGGAGCTGGAGCTGCTCTAATGTCTCCTCCCATTCCAGTTTGTTGGCTGTGATCCTGTTCAGTCCTCGAGGCAGAGACAGCAGAGCCCAACCCCCCAAAAACCTACACCTCCTTTGGGCTGCAGCCAGGTGGGAGCTCCTCACATTCCTGCTCCTAGCAGCCAGGTGTGAGCTCATTAACACTGCAAAAGGCCGAGGAGTTTTTACACTAAATGGCTCTACAGGAGTCATGAATAAACATTTTTTTAAGCTCATATTTTAACTCTAAAATTCCCAGACTGTCACTTTCACTATTACCCTCTTAAACCCTTGATTTTGCAAACCCCTTTTAGACATGTGCCTCATTGCGTAAATATTATTCATAAGACTTTAGGCATGAAACCAACCTGTAAAACTGGCATAAAATTACTTTCAAGCAAAAGTCACGATGGTAACCACATTGAAGACCTTTTCATACACAGGGTAAGTAACGCTGCTGGCTTCATCTATCTGTTAAAGTGACGGCATTTTGTTGTTGAGACAGAGGTGTATTTTATAACCATGTTCCTTTCAGCAATTTCCCTCAGGATAAATAAAAAAGAAATAAATAAATGGAGTTGTATCTTCCCTTATGGCTTCATTCAGACATGACAGCATATTTGCAAAACGAAAAAATGCTTGGTTGATATTCGGTATCTGGTGCTTAAAAGGGAGGTATTAAGTATTTTCAGCTCTCTCACAAGCTGCATTGGTACTTTACTTTGAAACTTTTTTCATCTTCGAATATCATGATACGAGACTCAATATACTTACTTGACTTACTTGTTGTAGTTACCTTATGACTTAAGAATTTGGATGTTGTAATATCATATCTTTTCCTGGATATAAAGGCTGCATTACAATAAAGTGATGTCATTTTGTGAACTACACTGTTCTAGCTGTTATTTGCCTTTACCCACTTAGTCATTATATCCACATTACTGATGATTACTTTACTAAAATCTCGAAACACCAATAGTTAACCCGACAATATCTTTGCACTATTGACAGATATTGCGATATTTGATTGTCTCCATATCACTCAGCCCTTCTTTAAGCCTCCATTAATGACTGTTGTGAGGGATGATCATTTCTTTGAGCATAAGCAATATCATTAATTGAAGCACTCGCAATGAGGCAAACAAGAAGTGTGTTTAATGTCTGTCTGTGTATCTAATGTGCTGTGGTCGCCTTTACATTAATCTGACGTCTTACAGTTCAGACTTGAGTCGTTCTGAAGTGTTACAGAAACGTTACAGGTCTAATCTGGTGAGATCGCGGCCATGACTTTTGTGTCAAAGTGCTTATTCAGAAGCCGCTTAGCTTAGCATGAAAACTGAAACAAGGGGAAACAGCTAACCTGGCTATCCTCCTACCAACACTTCTAAAGGTCATAAATTAACACGTGATTTCTTGTTTGTTGAATTCATACAAAAGTCAAAGTAAATCTGAAAAGTTTTCAGACGCACATTATGTTACAGATGATAGGTCGTGTTTCTCTTGCGATTGACAGTTTATGAATACACGCCTGTTTTAAGTATGTTAAAACTATTTGATCCTAAAGATAAAGAGGGCGGCTTTCAGACAACACCCACGAACACAAATCAGACAACTTTTATTTTTAGAAATAAATTCTTCTGTGAAAGACACTGGAAAATGATTCCTGTAAAAATAACTTCCAGAAGGCTCATTTTTCCACAAGGAAAATTTAAACCTCCTTATAGAGACTTCAACAGTGGAATATTGCAGTTCAAAATGTGGAAAATTTGGTTTCAGACAAGTCATTATCAAGGATTTACATTTGGGTAATACATTAGTCTCGATCCCAAAGGGGATTTTTCATGTGAGGGCTGAGCTGCAGCCTGCATGTGAACTGTGTTAATCAAAAACACTCAGCAGCAGCAGACGCATACACATCTGATACTTCTTACTCTAGTCAAGTGAAATCACTGTTTATTTTTCTTGTCTTCAAAGTAATTGAACAGATTTTAAATTAAGCAGATCATTAAATAACATCAGGCCACAGAGAGCTGATATAAAGACATTAATGAGACATGTTAGCATGAGGAAATGATCAGGTTGAGACACTTTCTGATCAACAAATAGGGACTTTGACTGAGCCTGTAAAGGTTCTGAGCCAAAGATGTTTGGATAAAAAAAGGAGGCGGTGTTGCTGTGACGAGGTTATTAATAGATGTTTTTAAAGCATTCCCCAGATTATATCTCGGAGACGTTCCCTCCCATTACGAGTGCACAGGAATTACAGACAGCACTGTTGTATTTCATGCTTCAAGTTGTATGTAGTACAAAATACGTATAATGTCGGCAGTATCCTAATTCTTAACATTATTTATATATCCTATTCATGTTTTTAGCGGTGGGAATAATTGTGTATGTTCACTCAAGTACAACTTTGAATATGTCCATATCATACTCCTCTACAATCCAGAGGCAAATATTGCACTTTTTACTCCTCTACATTTTTTGATAACTTTGCAGAACCTGATTAATAATGCAAAATAGAATCAACAAATTGATGATGTAGTTTTATGAGTTTAGATAAGATAAGATGGCTTCAATCCCCAGAGGGAAATTTACAAGCTAAACAGAGAAATGTTTGTTATTGAGCCCACCCTCATTGATATAAACAAACAAAACACAAACTACATCCTCCAAAATGTTTCTATAAACAAAAATTATAACTTCTATGAAAGGAAGATTTATTGCAGCACTACTGTATTAGATTGCAGTGGTTTTAGCTAGGTATACCTAATAAACTGGCAGTATATGTGTTTATAATTATCAGTAACTATATCTGCTTTATTATGTCTTCTGTAAGTTATGTCCTGTGGTGGATTGGGCCTTATATAGAAGTTTTTATGTTTGGATTTTTTGGTGTAGTTGAGTAAAAATGTCATCTTTAATTTATATTAAACAAAAATAAATTAAATCAAGAGTTTAGGAAATAAAACATAAACACTGTACTACAGATGTATTGATGTGAATGAGTGGAAGAATAAACAAGTGACTGAAATATCATCACATGTAAAGATGAACGCCTCATTGGTAATTCATGTCTGGAAGACGAGCCAGACACCCCTTGAACTTTGACTCACCTCTCCGTGCTCGCTGGTCCGGCCCTTTGGTGTGTCCTCAGGCAGGAAGTAGAGTCTGGCGCTGGCCAGCAGGTGGCGCCGTGTCTGGTCCTCCCACAGTAAGGTCACCTGCACATGAAGAGGAAGAGAGCAACGCCATTTAAACACAGATATCTGGAAGGCTTTGGAAAGTGATGAACATGCCGGGAGTCTTTCAAACAGCCTTTTATGAGAATCTAAATTTATTTAAGTTCAGGAGTACTTTCAACATCCTGTAACCTTCAGACTAGTAAAACACATCTGATTTAGTTAAAAAATGCACAGTAGTTATTTATCTTACTTTGAGATGTATATATAAAATACAAAGTTGTTTTCCCCTGGAAAACCTAAGAGAAACAGCTTTATCTAAATATATTTTGCATTTTTCTTTAATTAACAATTACATGACTATCAAAATTGTTCATTTAGTTTGTTTAAACTAATTTAAAACTTTTAAACAGCCTTTAACTTGACATAATTTGAGCACACTTAATCTCTGCCAAAATAAGATAAGTCCTTAAATTAAAAAAAAATAATAATAAAATAAAAATTTGGAGTAAAGCTGCCTCTTTACTGATGCATGTTTTGTGGGAAAAACCTGCTGCCCTAAATGGGTTTTTTTCTTAAACTCTCAAACTTGCACAATCATAATTCATATAAGAAACCATAACTGAGGGTCTGACCAGACATTCACTGTCCCATTACTTTGGGTATTTGTGTACATTTAGTACTATTTCAGTCAGTACTACAAAAGTATCAAGGTTCAATCCCCAACCCTGATCACTGTTTGTTTCCACTGCAGCATTTAAATGAAGCCACACCACTGCTGGACTTCAACTTAACAGTATTCACAGTTGTTCAAGGCAGACAAAGTCCACATATATCTGCAGGCATTGTATTATGGTTATATCATATCACTGTATCATATATCTGTAACCTTGAACAAGATGTCAGATACCATGCTGGCAGGGTCAGGGAGGCAGGTATGCACTATTGGACATCCTCTGATTTATGAATTAAAGATAAATCAGAATCAGAATCAGAAATACTTTATTGATCCCCGAGGGGAAATTATTTATGTTACAGGTGCTCCTTGCAAGAGAGGAAAGATACGTGAAAATATAAGAAATTTAAACAGTAGTATTAACAAATATATAGTTAAATAAACAGGAATTATTAACAAACATAAACGTAAATAAATATATATATATATATATACATATATATATTGTAAAACCAGACTAAGAGTCTACGGCCATGTTAGCAGCACAGTGAGGGTGAGCTAAAAGCTAACATCGGCATGCTAACATGCTCACAGTGAATGTTAACATGGTGATGTTTAGCAGGTATAATGCTTTACCATGATCATTATCTTAGGTCGGTGTATTAGCATGCTAAATATTGCTAACTGGCAAAGTTCAGCAGAGGCTAATCTTAGTGTTGTTTTTGGCGGCCTGTTTTAATTTTAGTTTTAGTCTAGTCTTTGTGTCAAACTGTCATTTTAGTTTTCATTAGTTTTAGTCACGGTCATACTCTTTTTTGTCTAGTCAAGTTTCAGTCAACTAAAAGTCTGAGCATTTAGTCTTATTTTAGTCAGAATAATCCCTGACTATTTTCATCTCGTTTTAGTCGACGAAAACTGATGACACTTTAGTCTAGTTTTAGTCAATGAAAATTGTATTTTAGTCTCTTTTTAGTAATGCAATTCTATTATACCCAGTCAATATAGTATAAGTACCTAGTGTAGTATAACCAAACCAAAATTTTCTTTTCTAAATTAGCTCCCAGTTAGAGCTAAATATATATTTATTTATACAACAGTTAGTTCCGACCGAGTAATCTGATTGGACGAGAGGCATTCTGTCCGTGAGTGCTGATATAGAGTATAACATCACTGGGACATGTAACAGTAAAATCACTCCGCTTACAGGTGTTATAAATATAAATACAGCCGTTAATTAACCAGCTGTCACACTCGCTACATTGACACAAACTGACACTAGCATTACACCAAGAAGATGGATATTTTCCCCAAAATTACATCTGAATTAAATTATGAGTGTTCGTCAGCAGAGGACGAGGAAAAGGAAAGCCAGGACTCTTCTGTGCAGACCTCCAGGTGTGTTTGTGTAACATCAGCCGAACTCGACAAACTGGAGAGGAGCAAAAATGAAGCGAACACGGTCAGGAATTATCAATGATCATCTGATGAGGTGCTGATGAGGATGAGGGAGAGTGGAAGCTGAATCCGGCCGTGCCAACATCCAGGTTTGCCAACGTCTCATCAGCCGAACTGGACGAAGTTACACAGTTGCAGATCAATGTAAATACAAAGTAGCTTGTGAGTTCCTGGCGTGTGTGCTGCGTTGCCTGGCAACAGACCGGGGGAACTGTTTGTTTTTTTCGCGGACCTACATAACATACTTAAATAATTTATTTCATCACCTTTTGTTAACATTTCCTTACTCAGCATTGCTGTTTAAGCTGTTGTTGAACTGTTGTATAAAAGCCATATCACACGAGAGGGAGTGACGTTGTACTGTATATCGTCACGGCTGTAATCCGTCTGCGCAGTGCGACGCACAGCCTAGGAAACAGAAATACTGCAAAATAATAATAATAACGCGACTAAACATTATAACGTTATTTCGTCTCGTCTCGTTTTGGTCAACGAAAATGAAGAGACATTTTAGCAGAGGTTTTATTTTGTAAACCACATTTAGTCTCGTTTTTATTCGTCAACAACATTGCATTATATATTTAATTATAGTTATTGTCACATGACCACCATTTACGTTGCGTCTCGTCTTCGTCATGTGATAAAGGTTCGTTGACGATGATATTTAGTCATACTTTTCGTTAACGAAAGCAACACTAGCTAATCGGAATGTCTTAAGTTATGCAGTCATATAAATATATACATATATATATATATTTACCTCCAACCTTTGTTACCTTGTCCCTTCAGTATCTTCTTTTATTATTAGTAGTAGTAGTATTTATTATTATTATATCACTATTATCATTATTATTATTAATAATAACGATGATGATAACAGAAAAAATGTGATAAAACAAGCTGTTTAAATGAGTCATGAAACCGCAAAATTGGAATTTGTCTCTTTTTCCATGTTCTTTGAACAAATGCAGTAGCCTGAAATATTCACATCCTCCATTACAGTCATTCACTGTCAATACAATACTATCAACCTAAATACAATCTCATTAACACTTCTTCAGCGTGCGACCTAAATTGACTAAATTTAGCCTTGCCGTGGGATGTAGACTCAATAAAACATACTATTAGTCTTCTATAGCTCATGTGAGCAGGCAGGAGAGCAGCAGCATGACCCATTTAGGCTTCAGTCTGTAGATTTAGTTTGGGTTAGTCATAGTCAACAGTTAAAGGGACACTGCAACAACTTTATGCAACAAGATCAGCTGACTCGTCATGGTTGGTATTACTCAGGTCTGTGAAAACAGTTGAATAATGTCCTCTGTGACTCTGCAGGAGCTTTCTACAAAATCAGAAAGACACAGCTGTTTATCAGTCTGGCAGGGTCTTACCAATGGCTGTGTCAAGGTGCATTATGGGAAGTGTGGTATACAGTGTTTATGGAGCTACTAGGCACTGGAAGTCAGGATATCTCTGCTGCTGCTTCAATATAATTGTTTTAATCTGTCCTTTTTCAGTGCTTCAACCCTATGAGAGTGCCATAGTCACCTTTACAGAGTTATAATGCAAACATCAAGACATTAAACAAAAAAAGGTTTAAAGCAACAACTAACATTTTTTTTCATTAGCTATTGATCTGACGTTCATTTCCCCAGTTAATCAATGAATCTTTGGGAAACAGGAAAAAGTGCTTCTTATAACTTCTGTGAGGCAATGATGAAGCTTTAAAACTACAAATTTGGTGCGACCAACAGTCTAAAACTCAAAAATATTCAGTTAGCTATCATATATGACAAAGAAAAGACATAAACAGTTAACTTTGAGAAGCTGGAATGTAATGTTTAGAATAAAAACAAAATGTTTAATAGACTAATTGAATAATTGACAAATGTTTCAGCTCTAATAATCACAATGACATGAAAAGAGGCCTCTAAAGTCTTAAGTCTAAAGTGCAGACAGGCTTTATTTGGGAACGTTGTGGCAGTTTAAGGGTACGCTAAGATCTTTTCTCCCACATTGTGACTGAGCAGCTACAAATTGTCTCTTCATAGTTGTGTCTTTTAATCAGCCATCGTCCAGTTACCAGACTTTTAAACACAAAGGTTGGGACCTCTATGCACATGACTGAGAAACATAATTTTAAAACTGTTATAACTCTTTTTGGCAACTTGCGGGCAGTTGAAACAAGCTGTCAACAAAATATTTGAAATATTATCACCTTGTTAGATTCATATGGCAAATTTATTTACAACAGCTGCATTTACACAACCAGCTACATCTGAAGCAATTAGCATTCATTTGAAGTCGTGTTTGTGACCATTTGATGAATCTAAGACCAGCATTCACTGTATTTTAGTTTTGTTCTTGGTCTCTACCAGCTCCTGAGGGAAATATCTCGCTCTTTAGCTGCTACATGCTCCACTGTGTTTACCAGCTAACTGTGTCTGTCTGCTGTTTGCTGCTGAGCAGGTAGTGTACAGTGACTTTTTACATCTTATTCACTGATGCCTGCACCACCTGAAAACAACACTGATGAGAGCAGTTTGCGTGAAGCGAAACAGTTAAGTTGCGGGTTGGAAAAAACAATATGAAGAAGGTATAAAACTCTTTCACATTATACAGTCATGTAAAGTGTTGTTATTATAAAACATTTGATTATAGAAGGTTTAATCTAACATATGAGCAGGTAATCTCACCTCTGCGATGCACACAGGATCCTGTGGTCCACACCGGATGAAGTAAAACTCCCCCAGCTTCCATACCTGGACGGGCCCCTCGGGTTGAGCTCTGCTGCTCACTGACTTATAGAAGGCGTAGCTGCCTCGCTGGCAGGAGGGGGCACCCAACCACTGAGAGAAAGACAAGACAGCACTGGTGAGGAAGTGTTAATGGCCCCTGTGTGGCTCAACAGGCACCCATGGCATTTCCATGGTTAGAGTTTGGCATTCACTCAGCTCTGGAAGAGGTTTGTAAGAGTAAATTTGTGGTCTATGATCATCCTCCAGGGACAGAATTAACATGCTATGGTTGAGTAAAATCTCAGCTTCCCGATAAAGTAACACTAGACTAAAAATAAGGAAATAAGTAAGAGATGAGGAAGCTAATATTTTTTAAACCTAGATCTGTAGCAATAACAGAAAATTAAAATCAACTTAAAAGGAGAACAAATCATGTTTCATATGTGAGAAAATCTCATTCAGAATCACAGTGACATTTATAATAACACAGTATATCACAAGATAGAACAGTAAGTTTTTTAAACAATCTAATACAGTTGTTCAATTCATATTTCTATCATTTATAGCAGCCTTAACCAAAAACATTTTGCACCAGCTCAAGAGCTTTGTCAGTTAAATGCCACAGCTCAACGCACTAAGAAGTCAATGAATGGTCGCCACTAGTTCAGACATGTCTCAAACCTTGAAAGTTAGAAAAGGTAAAATTAGAAATTAGCGTTGGTGGATGAATTTGACACACTGCTGCCACACCGGTTACATTTCACAGCAGAGGAATTAATTGTTTTTACTTAAGTTTCAGTTGGTTTTCAGAGCAGGTGTATTTTTCAGAATAGTTTTCATTGTTTAAAAATGCTTAGTTTTATTTTAGTTTTTATTAGTTTCAGAGCAAGTCTTTGTTTTTGTTTTGTCTTTTAATTATAATATAGGGGTATTAGACAGGGGCAAGGTTTAAGGAGTTGTGAATAGGTATTACAACAAACACAACACTTTGTGAAAGCAACTGACTCACAGTCACATAGATATACCAAAGCCTACTCATGCTTGTTGTGTTGGCAAATTTGACCAAAGTAGCAATGATAAAAACTGAAGACATTTACTGTATATTTTTTTTGTATCAGTTTGTTTTGGAAGTACACAATATTGTTTGTTAGTTTATTTTATTTTCTTAAGTCTTGTTTTTTATTTCATTTAACTAAAATGTTTTTTTTATTATTATTATTATTATTATTATTTTCAGTTACCTGTAATAACCTTGCTTCTAAGAAGCTTTATTTCTTTCTATGCTACAAAATTGATCGTTGTCAACTTTGTTAAAATTGTAAAGCACTAAAGCATGACGCACTACGAGGATGTTAGTGGAACATTCTAGACACTTATTAGCATGTTAGCATGCTATGCTAGCATTGATCTTTAAAGGTGCGGACACACCAAACCGACATCAAAGAACTAGCGGCGACGAAAGCCAACTGTTCCGTGGTCTACGTTGCCTCACGTCGCCCTGTGTCAGCTGCACTTGAACACACTACACGGACTACATCCGACGGCCAAGTGGCACGTACGTTCTGCGCCTGCGTGAGAGAGAGCGGAGTGACAGAGTGGTACATCCTGTCAGCCGAGGGGTTTCCTATCTGTGCAGCCGAGCACCGCAGCACCTCCACGGACTATTACATCCAGACGGTCCCGGTGTTTCCTCCGCAGGCTCCACTTCACTCAGCTGCCCGATAAACCCGCTGCTTCTTCCCACTTTAACCTGAATAACAAACCAGGGCTCGGTGCTCCGGTTGGATCCAAACGGAGAGCCGGGGCTAGCTCAGAGACTAGCGGAGGCTAACTGGCTGTGCTTCCCTCCGGTCATGCTGCGGCTAACGCTCCGCTAGCCGCTCCCAGCTAGCTCCGGTTTGTTATTCAGGTTAAAGTGTGAAGAAGCAGCGGGTCTGTGGGGCAGCTGAGTGAAGTGGAGCCTGAGGAGGAAGCACCGGTTAGCCCCGGTTTCACTACAGGCAGATTCACTCGCTACAGGGGCGAGGAAATAAAACCTGAACAGCCAATCAGAGTGATCTCTCTCACCGACAAGCTTAGCCGCCGATTCAACATGCTCAATCGGCCGAAAAGCCGCAGACGGTGCGAGACACACCGCAAAAACTAGGGCGACAGACACTCACCAACGGCCCGACTTTGGTCGACGGCCAACCGTCGGCTTGGTGTGTCAGGGCCTTAAGTGCTGCTGAGCCTGACAAGACATCTGGTCACTAATTTTAGAGGTATCCTTTTATTGATTAAAGTGTGGTACTAGTGGACATTTTGACCTGTTGCTTGATGAAAAATCTGGATCAAATTTCATAGTTATTAATCAAATTTAATCAACAATCAAATGAAGTGCTGGACTGTCAGACTGACACACTGAAAAACCTGAAGTCTACATAATAAAGAAAATTAGGTCTATGACAAATTTAGAGGTTTATTCTCAGTTGATTTAAAATTCATCCTCCTCTATAATTTGTTATTTTCATGCACTCAAAAGGGAAATACCTAAGAGATGAAAACTATTGAATTAAAATCTAAATACATGGAGCCAGCAGTGTCCTCCCTACTTTTCTAGGGTGTGTTCAAGCCATAAATTCTGCAGAAACCACCTCTGGCATCAGCACCTCTGACGATACAGTTGCACCATCTTGCAGTATATTGAGATGTACAAACAGCACTGGGAGCAGGATATTGTAATATATTAAACAACTTGGAGAGGTAATGTTAAAAATTAACTCCTCAGACTGTTTAGCATGGCAGAGGCATATCTGCAGCCCCTGATAGTGACTCAAAATATATTCCGATATCACTGAGCTGAAAATAGTGTTGCAGCTTTTTATTCCAAGTGCAGTGACGTCTGCTCTTACAAAATGACTACCAGTGTTTTACTGCCAATGATCTACAGCATTATGATGGAAAAAACCCCTGACGATTAAGACATGTATAAACCTGTATGATCTCAATCATCTGTGTCGCAATTCTTTTCCAGGTTACATCTGTTTAATTTCTGAACATGCAAAAAAAAAATATATATATAACAGCTGACTTTTCAAAAGAGCAGCTAACTTCCTGTTGTCACTGCACTACAACACAGCGGTCACACTTGCCTGTGCACCCCTGTGTGTTAGATAAATAAATAAACACATCAATAATTGAAGGGTAAATTACCAGAAATGATTCTGCTGTTTAACTTTTGCTTTCACCCAGCTGCAGAGCATGAAGGCCACATGATTCGTCATAAAATCATCAGCTGTAGTTAATCATTCAGTATCTGTTATGTATTGGAGAGGATCCAACTTGTAAATTTGTTGTTGTTCTGAGTTGTTTCCTGTTGTTCTTTTACAAGAACTAAATCCCACAGAGCTGAGACTTTTATAGTCTGAATTTGATCAAAACTTGGAGCAACTATGAAACACAAGCACTCCGCTTTTAAGTTCAAAATGTTTAAATAATGTCTATGTTATGTGCACAGTGTGGCAGAAAGTTATGTGACCTTCCCCCCTCAGGTCAGATCTCATTAGAGGGTCCTGCAGCCTGACAGTTACAACTCTCATCACTGCTTTGGCGTGTCAGTTTCATTCCTACAGCTACATCGCAGTGCGAGCCTTTATTACTGAAGGTAGCTACATTAAAGAATATAAACTACACACCTTCATCCTATATGCGTAAACATAACTGCCTTTTCATTTGTAAAGTAAAATTTAAGTACTTTTTAGGGATGCATCCATTTATCGTCCGAACATCGGTATCGGCTGATATTCTTGTTGACTGCCATCTGCATTTCGGCAATTAACATGACATTCACTGATGGCAACAAATTAAATTAAATTAATAAGCAGGTACAAGAAGAATACAATGACTGTGTGATTTCACTGTTGTGTGACGAGACTGCGTAGTAGTAGCCGGCGTCCGGTCCTCCCTAAACAATAGAAAATATGTTTGGGACGAACAGAAATCTTCCCTGGGATTCCTTCAGGACAAAAGGAAGCAGTAAATGCACTATTGTTGCGTCAGGGAACGCACCCTATTGTTTCCCTGATAATGTTACATTGTGAATAACGAATCTGTGTTAAATTTAGTATTGGGTAAAGGTTAATTAAAACATCACAATGTGTTAAAATCTTGTAGAATGTAGGTTTTGGCGAGAAACTTGAATAAATACAGCTAAAGGAGAAATAGGTTGTTTTCACAGCAATATAAAATAGATATTAGAGAGGGAAATATGACATATGATACAAGCTGAGCATTTTTTAAAGATGTTTTTCATGTGAAAGGTTGTATTTAAGGCTGCCCCATGAATTTTGTTTGATTGAATTTGTGCTCATCCTAAAGTAGGGTAATGAAGGGCTTAATAACTTTAAAACATTTCAGTTTTTTACAGTGTAGATTTCTTTGTTTCCCTGGCACAAAAGGGGGATATAAATAACAAATAAATAAACAATACAAAAGCATCAGTATCCGTGTCAGCTGAATTGTTTTTAAACACATCTGTATCAGCCCATAATTTCAAAATCGATACCGAGCGCTTTTCTAGGAATAACACCACTAATGACATAGTACCTTTTAAATGAATGAAAGAGCTTTTCACAGCTCACCTAAATTATTCAAACATTACCAACAGCTGGATGAGAGATTTTTAACAGACGTTTCTGTCCTTGTTTTAATTCATTTATCATATTTTAATTCTGCAAACTAATTGTTCGTATGTCCTTGTAAACAGCACTCCTGCAAATGTGAATGTTCAGAGAGTTAGCCCTGAATAAAAAAGGTTTCAATAATCATTGTATGTTGGTGGCAGCAAATTTGCACCCAGTGACGCAAACTTATTACAAGGGATGGGAATCGAGAACAAGGTCCAAATTGTCAGATCCATCGGATGTGTATGCCTCCGAGCTTATCAGTTCCTTTAGATCTTCTGGCAGTTACGCATTGCAAAACTATGTCAAACTCATACATCTACGCTGCTGGACACTTGCAACAAGAAGGAGTCATGGTGAAGAGGAGGAAACGGTCCAAAGCGTCATTTCATTTTACCAAGAGAGATGATTTCAGTGCTGCTGTTCTGTCTGTAAAATTATCATTTCAAGTGAAGGAGGAAACACCCGTAATATGCCGAAACATCTGTCTAAGCAACATTGGCTTATATTCCAGAAAGTCAATGTATTTCACACTCTACGTTCAAGTACCACAACATTTCCAACCAAGCAGCACAACCATTACCGAAGGTAAATATCCTATGTTATATTGTTATTACCATGCAGCCAGGCTTAGATTTTTTTACAAAGACAAAGAAAATCTGAATGAAAACAAATGCTGTACAAATATTCTCTCACCACACCTACAGATAATAATATAATAGTTCCGTTGATGCTGAAAACCTGTGTTGGCCTACTTTTAACCACACCGAAACCTGATCAGGAATCAATAAGGGAATCAATTAAGAATCGGACCAATAAACTGAATCGATAATGGCATTGCTATAAATAAAATCTTATCAATGTCCACCCCCTCGTATCACTTCCTGTAAGTGCTTTATAGCAAAAGTTGTGATGCTTCCTCATTCGTGAAAGGCTTTTGCTTTTGAAACTGTGTGTTGAGTTTGTATTAATGGCAGTAACTCTGCAAAAACAACTTGTCTGCCGCTCAGAGCTTTGTCATGTTGATGTGTTGGGCTCAGATTTGGGCAGTTAAAAAATGTTTTAAGCAGCTGCTGTGCATTTTGATTTGCTAAAAAAAAAAAAACACACAAAAAAGACAATGTTATCTCTGTATAATTTATGAGGTTGAAAGTTAGGGCTGCACCTATCAATTATTGTCAGTATCAGTTCATATGTTTGTTTCTTTCTTTCTATCATTTAGTCAATACAATAAAACATGTCCCTAACAAGTTCCAAGAATCCAAGCTGATATCTTCAAGTTTCTTGTTTTGTCCAATCAACAGTCCAAATGTTTGGTGCTCTTGTTTAATTAATGATTTTACCAATTTACTAAATTACCAAATTATTATTACTTAATTTCTTCTCAATTGACTAGCTTAATTGATTGAATCAGTTCAGGCACAGCACAGGTCCACAGACAAGGCTTACTTTCTTGACTTCTTCCCAAATATCTCCTTTTAGTCTCATTTTATAAAACCTCCTCATCATCATATCACAAATTTACAGTGTCAATTACAAACTACAAAAGCTCTGATAACAAAACACAACAAAAGTTACTGCAATTTTGACAAGAATTAAACTAAAGGTCATAAAAATACTTCACTACAATTGTGTTTCTGCTTTCACTTCCATAACTGACAAACGTGACAAAATTCCAAAATCTTTATTTTCTTCACAGAGCTGACACTGGTGCAGTTTCCTTCCCAGTAAAATAAAATCTTGCTCTTCTACTTAAAAGACTCTGATTGAGTCTTGTGTTATTAAATGAGCGTTTAGAAGTATTTTGACAGACACTGCAACAGCAGTATGACTAGCTTCATCTGCACACGAGATAGTGGGCGTTCAGTGACTAAACCTCCATTTTCATTTTTCCAGTTTATACCTCCATTTCAAGATGGATGTTTTGAAACTGTTTTTTTTTCTTTCTCCTGTTTTTGTTTTATTTTGTTCAGGTACAAATAAATAGAGTAAAACAACAAGGGAACATTTTAGAGTTTTAAATTGTGAGAATTTGGCTGCATGCAGGTTTATAATGTGCCCTTTAACAAGCACTTAATGAACTAATCTCAGGAAAAAAAAAAACCTTATCATACTTCACAATTAATGCAGCTTCTTGTTAAATTTAGTGAGGCAGTGTTAAGACAACATTATTCATCTCAGTTTCCCTCAATGATCTCAAGAAAAACGTCAGTGTTGCTCTTAATTCTGCACAAACAAAGGCAATTAAAACATCTCGAGATATAATAATTACCTTTTTCAAACGAATTAATTTGACAAACAACATTTCCAAACTCAAGAATGAACTTTCACTTTATATTATGCATTTGGATAAAAGAAAATAAGAAGAAGAACGTTTAAAAAATAGTAATATAAATAATAAACTAAAATTATAAGAAATAAAAGTAGGAAAATTAGTTAATTGGCAGAAAATTAATCGTTTGGTCAATAAAATTGATGAAGTCTTCATAACTCTTGTTTTGTTTTACCAACAGTCCAAAACCCAAAGATATTCACTTTACCATTATATACAACTGAAAAAAAAGTATCAAATTATATTGATTGATTATTTCAGGGTTTAAAAAGCACCAAACATTCTCTAGATGCAGCTTCTTTTCTGTTTTATATCACTGAATATAAAACAGAATTTCTTTGAGGCTTCGATTGTTTGTCAAGCAAGAACTATTTACAGATGCCATCTTGGACTGTAGGAAAGTGGAACAGACAAATTTTCATACATTGATCACCGCGTTATGGAAATAGTTGTTAGAAGCAGCCCAAACACATTCAACATGGTTTTGACAGTAGACGTATTGGCAACAATTTTGATAAATCAAATCAATGTCTTAAGTCAAAGAAAACTACTGCTCTGGTTCCAGCTTTTCTAAACTGAGCATCTTTGGATTTTGGGGAAATAAACAAGCAATCTAATGACATCACCTTGGACATTTGTAAACACTGACGCATCCAGCATTTTGTCTTACAGGTCTTACAAAAGCACTGCTGTCAGACAACCTGTTGAATACTGCACATAAAGCTGCTATATTTAACTTTTCGTTAATACTCACTTGCAATAGTTCACATGCAAAAATTTCAAGCTGTCTGATGGAACAACAGGAAAAACTCCAAAGGAATTCAGTGACCGCAAACTCCTGCCAATGCCAAATGCCCTATTTCATAATGTTAACAAAACTAGAAAAAACTATTTGTGTAGCCTCTCAATGAGTCAGATACGCTCAAAATTCTATTGGTTTCTTTCTTGGCCCATTCCTAACCTTTCCATCAAGTTTCATGAACATCGGACCGGCAGTTTTTCTGTTACCCTGCTGACAAACAAACAAACAAACAAACAAGCCAAACTGAAAACGTAATCTCTTTGGCGGAGGTAATAATTGACCTATTAAATGATAATGACAATAATCGTTGGCTGCAGCCCTAAAACATAGTAAAAAGTCAAACTTGTGCTTTCTAAAAATGTCAGCTATTTAAAAGGCTTAATAGCTATTAATAAGGTGTTAATGACCGAAACCTTTCTGTCCCCAAAATGGCGGATGTGCCATTTGGCAAAAATTAATCTCATGCAGAGCTCGTCTTTATTTAATCTACAGCTCAATTTACATGGAGCTTCCTGTGTGTTTACACTCTGGAAGTGATGAGGAGCACTTGATCTGTCTTACCTCACAAGCAGCTAATGTTCGCTGTTGGTGGGTGTTTACACGGCTTGAACAATAAATCGAGCACACCTCGAGTGGGCTCATACATCTGAAAGCCAATACTGCCTCTGCTGCTGCTGTTGCTGCTGCTGGGTGGATAAACCTGCAGCTTTGATTTCACTGTTTTGTAAGAGGAAGTGTGAGGAGCCCCGAGCCTGCGACACTGTGGAAAAAGAGCTATAACATAAAACTAAACACACCTTAGAAATGGAGGCAGTTTTTCATGATTCCAAGGCTGTTTTAAAGCTGCGAGAGGCCTGATGGTGTGTCACTAAAATGGTTACCTTTTACCCATCAGTGCCCGACTTTTTTAACAAACAACACCTTCTCTTTCTTGTAATCTTTAAGTACATGACCTAAATAATAATCTCTGGACAGTGAGCTGCCATTTTGGATCCAGAGACACAGCTTCAGTCAGCAAGCAGTGTGTGTTATCATTTACAGATAACCACTACATCCACATCCACGTGAACGTGAACTTATTTTTACTCTTATTGAGTGCATTTTATTAAAAATATGTTTTCGTACTTTTTTTTAATAATGACATTAAGATGTTAAACAATAAGAGACATAAAAATAATCACCACCTTGTTTCAAATTTGGATTATGTTTTCTTGACAGTAGATCATGTTTCTGTTTAGACCCTCCTAACCAAAGGTCACATCTGACAAAAGTTTCAGTTCAGTTTTTTGGGGCTTCAAGTCAAGTTATTTAGGTCAAGGTTAGAGTGAGATTTAGCAAAAACATGGCATTTGTTTTTGTATAAACATTTACTAATTAAGTCCAGATAAAGAACCAAAGTCTTGAATCATTTCACTGCACTGCACGCAAATCTGCAGATTGCCTTCTCTATTAATTGATTGTTTAAGTCAATAAAATGTATGAAAATATTAAAATATATTATCCAAGATGACTTCTTTAAATGTCTTTTTTGTCCAACCAATGGTCCAAAACCTTAAGATGAGAAGATTAGAAGACAGAAACCCGGCAAATATGCATCAAAGGAAGCATGACATGCAGTTTTGGCGTATTTAAAAAAAAAAAAAACAACTACTTACTACTGCTACCACTTTTTCTATAAATTTTGTTTCCCTTCAGACCAGGCAGAACCTTACAATATCCCAACGATCACACAGGACTTGTGGACGCATGATAGAGTCAATGTCAAAAAAACTGAACACATTAATAGACAAGTCTGGTGTTAATCTATATTTTTTCTTATTGTTGAACCCACAAAAAGCCCAAAGCAAAAGTGTGTTAGCCTGCTATGCAGCCCGTCAGACCTAATTCTTTGAAATGGCTCACAAATACACGCCTTCATTTTTTAAAAGGCACACTAATTTAGGAAATAGCGCATTTGTTTGGTACTATTTTCAGCGGTGGATTAATCCACACTTGGTGCTGTGGTGAGTATTTGTGGCAGCAGGACAGTGTATGTGGGACTGAGTGATGCACAAACATGTGATCCAGAGCAACCATGTGGCTCGTTGATGTGTTTTTATTGGTTTTTGGACGACAGTGGAGCTGTATGGCAATAGTAGGCAAAGAGTACGATTTATCAGGCTTTGAGTCACACACACAATACTTGTTAGTAGCTACGTTCAGTGTTTTGTTTTGTTTTTCGGGTCCTTTCGTGTTGACAATGAGAGAAATGTAGAATATCACCAGACTTATCCTTGAATGCAATCTGCTTTTCACTTTGTAATAAATGTATAAATTTAAATATAATCTGAAAATATTAAAATGGATTTAAGATAAATCAAAATGCACACACAAGATGTTTTATGTGCAACACAGCAGACATGATGTTCCAGCTTTTACGGCGCTAAAAGAAAACACTGCTGCCATGAAAATGCTGCTGTTTTTCTGATACTGAATCCATCATGCAGCCTCTGCTCCTCTGTAATCCCCTGTTTGGAGTTAGAGGCAAGAAAAGACTGAATTACAACAGCTTAACATGAAACATAATATGCAGCCCCACAGCTGCAACATACAAGCTGCAAATGACCCTTAATATTAAATATTTCTCAGCGCTGAAACAAGGCAGTTATTACTATTTAAAGTTTGTCTTATTTGGACCCGCAGCTCACGATTATTTTCATCATCAAAAAATCTGCCAATTAAATGTTTTGACTATCAAACATCAGAATATAGGAAGAAATAAAGAGACAGAAAAATTTATGATTTCCTAGAACCCAAGGCGACATCTTCAAATGTTTAGTTTCATTTAACGAACAGTCTGACACTTAAAGATGTTCCGCTTAAAGCTGCAACGATTAGTCGATTAACTAAGTGGATATAAAGAAAATAAATGGGACACTACTTTAATAATTAATTTGTGAATTAACTTTTCTTTGCTCTTCTTCTAAAACTTCTATGATAGTATGGTTGTAAACTCTCTTTTGGACCATTGGTTGGACAAAACAAGACATTTAAAGATGATATCTTGGGGTTTGGGAAATTTTATGGATCATTTTTAGCCTAATGTGAATTAGTCTCTTTTCATTTTTGATTTCTAAGGGGCAGTATCAATGGATTTTTTACATGTGAGGTAGCGCTGAGTGACCAGTGACCAGACTCATAAGGCGCGACTTCATGCAAAGCAAGTCGGAAAGAATAACACCTTAAACAGAGTGCAGCGTGCAGAGTTGAGCAAAGTATTTTATAAGTTGATGTGTTGAACATCGACTAAAGCTGTTAAGCGCAATTTACTGTTCTTCTTTTAACAAAAACATTCATTTGATTTTAATACTTATGCAACAGTGGCTTCCAGATTAGCTGCAGCCATCTTGGTTGTTTTCGAAGATGCCTCAACGGCACTACTCCTTATGGTCATCGTCTAAAACACGCACCATATTAGATAAACTACTGCGATTTCATTGGCCCAGCACGTCTCAGGCCGCTGGATATCTTTCCAAAGCGATGGGGGAATAGACGCAACTGTCTGGTTCCAAAGCAAGATGTTTTTCATTTTCTGGTCAAGACAAGTAATTGACTAATCAAGAAATTAAATGGCAGAACAGTCGTTTGTTATATTCATTATATCAATTAATAATCCTCACATTTAAGAAACTGGGAGTGGATAATATTTGGCATTTATGCATGAAAAAAAGACAAGTGAAATATCAGTTATCCGTGTTGCAGTTATAGTTGCAGATTAATTTTCTGGGGCTCTAATCAACTGGTTGAGTAATCACTTGTGATGTTTATTTAAATGTTAAATAAAATTAATTTCCATGTCACTTAGGTACCAAAAAATGATGTTTAGGGTGGCAACTAATGATTATTTTCATTACTGATTGATTGATTGATCATAACATGCCCCAAAACTCTCAAAAGTGCTTATTAAAAGATTCTGGTTTTGTCAGAACGACAGTCCAGGGTGCAAAAATATTCAGTTTACTAAAATAATAAACCAAGAGTAGCAACAAAATCTCATAGCCACATAATGTTTGAAGTTTCTGCTTTAAATAGATGAATAAATCATCAGATTAGTTGCAGTTTAATTTTCTTATAATACCACTAATGAATTAATTGTTGCAGCTCTAATGTTTAAATGAAGCATGCCTGAACAGTTTTAAGTGCGTGAAAGATTTTTCATATGTAGTGAATTAAAATAAAGCAGGTCACATTCACCGTATCCACATAAAATAAAAGGCCTACTGTACTGTATAAGCTCAGGGTGTATCCGCCTATGCAGCTGCTATCCATTTACTCATGATAGATGGGTCATAAAGATTCACAAAATAAATGCACATACTGTATTAGCTGCTCTTTCTGCACCAGAAATACTCTGCTTCTAAAACAACCAGTCGTCCAGCTCCCCTCCCTGCCTCTGTCGCCCTTCACCTCCTGCCTGCTGCCTAAATGCAGAATATTCTAAAATTCTCACTCCTGTGTTGATCATTCACAACCCCCACCCCACCCAGCACACCCTCCCCCACCCAATACCCATAACCCACCACAGGCAGAACCTCCTCCCACCCTCCCCCACCCGCTGTAGCTCTGCAGACCAGCTGCAGCAGGCCCCGGATCAATTTTTAGAAAGATACTGAATAAATGTCACAGCAGAAAATATACATATCAGCTATACACAGCGACATCAATACCACAACAATTAAAAACAGGCCGCCACAAAACCTAATGCAGTGGCGTAATGTTTAATTACGTCACTATGAAGTATCACAGACACACTCTAAACTAAGGGCCTGTGGGAAAACTGTAGGATACTAAAAACACTGGTGAAAAACAACACCAAGCAAGACAAGCTCACTATCACTCAGACACTTTCTGAGTCCCCACAGGAACATTATATTTGAATTAAAAGAAATATGACAGTGATGCAACTGAAGAAAGACTACGACTAAAACAGACAAGGTCACTGTTGAATGTCATACTCAGTCTATATCCTGCTATAGGAAGTGAAATAATCGAACCACAGGAGGATGAAATCAAACACAGAGTCCCTGTGAAACCATAACAAGACTCTAATAATGATACAGAGAGAAAAAAAATCACAACAGGGCGTCTCAGACACAATATAAACCCCATATAGCAAGATTAAAAGAAGACCGTGTGGAATAAAGTCGTTAAACATGCTGCAAGTCCCTAAAGAATTATCATAAAGACACTATAGGACTAAATAATCATTAAATATTCAGTGCAAACTCAGTACTAAGTCCCTGAGGTACATTTTAAGTCCACAGGAAAATATTACAGATGTATCTTAGAGATAAGTGAGTGATTAATTGAGATAAAGTGCCTACAGACTAACTAACTCTCTATATACTCATGAGTGAGTCACAGAGATACTAAAAGGTGCTATAAATATACTTTAATGTTCAAAGTATTAACATTTAATTTGATAAATCCCTGCTGAATATCCTAATGGCAGTTTTGCAGCTACTATAGCCAAACTTTTTAGGAAATATTATAGTTATACACTGGGATAAAAAAAAAAGCACAGGGATATTTTAGATGTTTTTAGGGATAATTATACCACATGCAATAACAAGAGGACTATAATTAAGTACGGATAAAACAATATCGAGTACTATAAACAACAAATTGGTCCCTAAGTGATTTTTATACCTTATTTATAAGTATATAAGTTGAAATAAAGAGGAAGAATAAAACAAATTTAGCCTAAAATCACAGTTTAGCTCCACAGACACAATGTTAACCCCTGTAGGTTTACTCAAGATAATTTTAAGGATTGCAAATACCACAAAGCAAAATATATTGTCCAATGATTCATGTGAGCCACTATGGGAGAATTATTTTTTTCTGACCTGTTGTACTCGTTGACAATATGAGAAGGAATATAATTAAGTGAGAATCAAACAGACATTAGAAGAATAATAAAAGGGAACATTAAAATATTTTCTTGGACGAAGACGAAGAATGAATGGAGCGAAGTAAGATAAAAATCACCATTAAGCTCTACACACGCAACATAAACCATGATAAGTATATTATAGACATATTCTGGTAACTTTACACATTATAGTAATTTTATAGGACTAAGACTACTATTAAGCCAAATGAAGCTGATTATTGATTACTCCACTGATTACTGTGAGCCACACTCTAATACTTAAGCAGTATTAGACGTGATAAAATAAGATTATGATAAAGATTATTACACCACTGAGTAATACAGACATAGTATTAAACCAGTCATAGGAATATTTCAGTTAAGTATGAGGGTATGATAGTAATACTTCAGTAAAGGGATACCATAAGGTCAGTTACAGCGCCACTGTACGCCCCTATAGTGATACTGTACGATATTTTAAGGATTATTATACTCAGTGACACATAAGGGAATACAATTGTGTATGATCAGGACAATTTTGAGTTCTACTGACAAACTATTCACAGGTAAATTGAATTTAAGTTTATGTTATAAGGATATTTAACAGCTATACATACACAAACACACAGGCCCATGTGTCAAGATTATTAGAGCAGCCTATTAGTTCAGGATACAGAACACACTATATCAAGTCAGAGCAAAGCCATAAAGTTATACAGCTGCAACTTATTATTTAAAATTTACTTGTTTTGTCTGACCGAAAGTTCAAAACACAAAAATATCGCATTTATTATCATGTAAAAGTAGATAAGCAGTGAATGTTCACATCTGATAAGGTGGAACCAGAGAATTTGGGGCAGTTTTGCTCAAAAAATGGTTCATTGATTGTCAAAATTGTTGCCCATTCACTTTTCGTAAATCACCTGTTCGATTATTATTTTACGGTCTAGTTATTTGTAGGTATTTCAGCAGGACAAAACTTCACTACAACAAAGTTAAAAAAATTCACTATTCAACTCACATTTGACAAGCTGGAACCAGAAAATTTGAGGTATTTTTGCTTAAAATAAAAATCAAAAATTTGACTTGCTCCAGTTATGTGTGCGTATATGAGCAAGGAAAAATAATATAACAAAATAAGACTAATGTCCTGTAAACTCAAATTAGAGGAAGTGGAACTAAAGAATTTGGGCATTTTTGTTTAAAAATGATTAATCGATTATCAAAAAAATCAATTTAAAAAATCGATTATACTTCCTGGTCATCAACTAATCTTTAAAGCCTTTAAGCACTTGTTATAGTACTGTTATATACAGTGTATAGATCAAAGCCTATATTAGCTTACACAAATGTAAAAGCAGGAAAAGCAAGGAAACATACGACATCACAGAGAGATCAAGTTACTGTTCAGCTTTGCAGACACAGTTTTAGCCCCAGAATGATTACACATATATTTAACTTAAATTACAGACAGACCAAATGATAAGTGTTACCATCAAGTGAGCAGCGTGTATCATAAACATACTATTATGCACTATAGGAGTGTTATATGAATATCTTTTTTTTTTTTTTTTTTTTTTTGTAGCCCTGGGGGAGGGCCAGCTGAAGCAGTGCTCCAGCCTAGCGGTGGAAACGAGGCAGGGCTGAGCAGGCAGGAAAATAAAAGCCACATAATATAATCTGAGCACTGAGAGGCAGCCCTCTGTCTAAAATGTGAACACACACACACACACACACACACACACACACACAAGTGTGAACACACACACACACACACACACACACACACACACAAGAATTTTAAGATGGAAACCCTTAATCTGCACCCTGCCTACGTCAGTTCTCGTGATATTTCTGGGAATAATGCAGTGAGATATTTTTTTTTTTACACAGTTTTCAGTACGGGAAGGAAGAGGGGGGGGAAAACCTCCGACGAATATTAATAATAAAATGTCTCCTGCTTTAGACAATAAATAAATAAATTAAATCCAAACACACAGTCTACACAGTATTGACCTTGGGTATATCCTGTTATTCAAAAAGCTCACAAGTTCACCACTGAGAGAAAATCTCTCAATACTGCAATAAATTAATATTCAAAACAGAGATATTATAAAAATATACTGCCACCACTGGAATATTAAATATATCCCACGCCACACATTAAGGATTCCTGTCAAAATAATGTTTTCATTTCGACTAAAAGCCCACATTGCTCAAGCTGTGTGTCCTCTGGATGTTTCCTGGGTTTTTTAAGCAGGACTAATCTTCGCTATTTCAAGTACACAAACTCTACATTTCCCCTTCATACACACAATATTAACATTCCTCCTTAAACTGTGGCAATTACGCCGGAGACAAAATGTCGGGAGGGATTTGATAATAATATCAATATGCTTCCTATTATAAGCAACATTACTGCTGCTCCACCTAGTCTCTGCCGAAAAAAATATTTCAATCTTTAATATCACGTCGGTGTGGAAATTAATTTGGCGACTCTGCGTTCAAATATGAAAAATGTCGATGCAACGACTCGCTGCTAGCTAGTTTTTGTTAAAAAGGTGGACTAGCTTAAAAGTTTCCTGATATTTTCAGGCAGGCAAACGGCCAGAAAATTTAATTTTATTTAGCTAATGTGTTGTTAGTGTGGGTGGGGGTTGGTAGCCAGAGCAGAAGCTGAGACTGTCGACACGACACACAAAGAAATTAATCATTAACACGGCGAAAATATCAGAAATATTAAACTGGAATTTAACGGCTGAGTCTCCGATATCAAACGAGGCGACAGCTCGGCGTCAAAGCCGATTGTTTTCCCGTGAAAATACAAATATCAGCGATTTATTTTCCACCTCTGGAGGAAAAAAAAGTTGAGCCTGGTTGAATAAAGTTGTAATTGCAGTCAGAGCAACTCTCGGTGCCTGGGTTTGGTTGATATGGGAAAACAATCAATACGACATGGTGAAACTAAATGAAATAAAACGCGATATTGGGCTTCAATTCACAACGACACACGGTTAAAATATTCCCCACATCAACAGGTCAAAAACGCGGCCGGGTGCAAGTGATATTAATCGACATTTATTTGGAAATTATATCGGCTTTACCTGTATTGCATTGTGCTCCATTGCAGTCCTGCATTCCCTCTCTGAGGCCCCTCTCCGGTTACACCGCCGGGACTCGCCGTCACACAAACAAACGCACCAGCAGAAAAAAAAAAGGCTGTTTCTTTTTTTTTTTTTTTTTTTTTTTTTTTTTTTTTTTTTTTTTTTTTTTTTGTGGAAATGGGACAGGATCTAGGTGTGGCCAAAGTTTGCCACAGAGTACAACTTAATGTTAAAGTCACAGTGAAACGGCAGTTGAAGCATCTTTAGCTTCAGTGGTGTGACGTATTTCCGTGTTACGCGGCACGTGTGGGCGGGGTTTATAAACGAGAGGGGGTATAAATCAAATCTGACAAAATATCATCACAATTGCGAAAAAAGTGGCTGTAGTTTGGTGTGTGGGTGTGTGCAGGGATGTGGAACTGTTTGACCATTTGTGATATTTATTGTCTTGGAATAATTCTTATATTTTTTTTATCAACACTGTTTATTTTACTCCTATTGAAATGTAGTGGAGCAGAAGCAGAATGTGGCGTGAGAAGCAAAGACTCAAGTTAAGTAGGCTGAGTCCTACAAGTAGGCCCTTCCTTAAAGTTGTACTTGGGTGCAGTAGGAGAACATTACAACACTGTTTTTTGACCAGATCTGATTTTTATAAATGCAAACCAGCCTATACTGTAAGTTAGAAAATGTTTTTACAAAAGAGGTCAAACCATATCCTCCTTTCAGAAATATTTAATTTAGATTGAGATAAACTGCAAATATTCACATTTGAGAAGCTAGAACGACAAGATTTTTCTTTCTTTCTTTTAAATGACTGATTGTCAGAACTGTAGCTGATGTATTTTCTGTCAATCTACAAGGCTAATCAATTGAAAGCAATACAAAGCAAACTGATTTAGGGCAAGGTCACTCATGCGCGAAATTAACAAATATTTCTCACTTCCATTCAATGCCAGCGAAGGGGCGAATAAAACACTCACTTTCAGTAGCACAGCGAAATCACAAAGTTGCATCATGTGGAATACACCTTGGGTGAACTTTGACCAGCGAAGTCGTAGCCTCCAGCAATAGCCTAGCCTAGAAGTAGCCTAGCCTGTGTGTGGTTGACCCCACTTGTCTGTCCTTGGCTGTAGTTTTCCAAGCGCTGATATTGTAGGCTTTGAGAGATGCTGCCTGGCTGGCAGTGAGTCAAGAGAAAATGGAAAATATACCAATAATATAATTTTGGCTGTATTTATAGGAAAGCTTGCTAACATTCATTTGTTAGCTAGGAAGCTAGCTTTCCATGTGCATCACATCCTGGCCCCCCAGAAGATACTAATTTGACATAGTGGCCACACATGGATGTATTAAGAGACATCAATACAGTGCTGGAGGTGAGACCCCGTTCATTCCTATGAAAAGTTGTTCAGTGGCCAATGAAGCTAAAAACAGTTAACTGTCATGTATAAAAATTACCTGGACGATCAGCGCTGCTTCAGCATCGTTGGGCCCAGAGATCAAGCGCACCAGGGACTTCCACCAGCCAAGCAGCTAACTTCTGGTTTAGCACTTTGTTAATGGATAAAATCCTGATAGTGAAGCCAGTTAGAGGAGGTTGTAACGCTTATAAAGATATCCACTGATTTACAGACCTCCCTTTCTCAATGAACGTCTAATGGAGAAGTCTTTTTGGGCCCAATGGCATCACCTGACGGACTTGAGAGTTGTAATTCCACTGTTTTGCTACTTCTAATTGACTTCAAAGCCCAGCACACTTCCTGAGGGTCTGTGGCCAAACTGTGTAACTACACCCTCCAGGTCCATCCCATGATGCCATGTGGCCCAAAAATACTTTTTCCCATCGACTTACACAGTGAAAGAGACGTCTGTAAATTAGTGGCTACATTATTGAGCATCAGAACTTCTGCAAAATGATTAGTTTCACTATCGGGACTTGATCCATTTAGTTTGTTAACATTTAAAAAGTCTAGAAGAGCTGCACGATTAAATCATTTTATCCCAATTCAAGTTAGCAGAGCGCTAAACAGGAAGTTAGCCATTTGGCCTGTGAGAGTTAGTAGCCACCCTGCCAACCAAGACTCTGCTGCGTTTGCTCTGTGAGCCCAATGATGTAGAAGACTCATGTGGTTTTACACCCAGGAAGTCAAACTTTCCTGGCTTAATGCACAACTTTCATAGGCATAACTGGGGCCCTGCCATAGGCGCCTGAGCAATGCAGCAAGTGGAGCAAATGCATCCTCGTTATTCAGTTAGGGGGAGCAATGTTATGGTTTTGTGACCCCACTTTTGTCCTCTTTAAAAATAAATATCCTCATAGAGTCCCTGCATTCAGGTGATTATATTTAAACAGCCCATATCAATGATATCAATAATAATTTTACAATTTTACACAACTGACAAAAACAAGCGGGCCAAAAAAACAAACATATTTTTGGACCACCCTGATAACCGATCACAGAGCTGATCGATTAGAGCAGACTGACAGTGCAGTGAGAGCTTCTCCTCAAAGCACCAAACTGCCTGAATTAACAGAACAAGAGTGACTTCTTGAGAACTTTGCAGACTACTTTGTTTTAGTTTCAGTTTTAGTCAGACTTTAGTTGGATCATATCTACATACAAGGACGGTGATGTACAAGATATCTGTCCTTCATGCATCTGCTCTGCACTGTGCTTTCATTATTATTTACAGTGGCAGATTCAGTGATTTTGGGGATCTGGGGCCCCAGACAAACAGTCTTACTTTATTTTCACCATTTCTCTAACTGGGAATGTTGGTCAACTATTGACAGCTGCAGAAGAAGAACCCAAAACATCTTACTTAAGTAAAACTATTACGTGAACAGCAAAAATTGAAGTCCAAGTCCTGCAGTCAGGAGTTGTTTTATTAGCATGATGTATTTAAATTTACGTACAGTTTGTTCAGGGTGAGGCTTTTAATTCTCATACAATGCTGAAAACTTAAATAAGAAAAATAATGCATCGTTTTATGAGTACAAATCTGAATCTGCAACATAATCAGTAGCATTTATCCATCAGATAAATGTAGTGGTACAATGGTTTCCCCTGAAGTTGCCTTTTTTAAGGGAGCTTTGTAAGTTATTTGGGGAACAATGAGTTAGAATGGTAACATGAGTCAGTAGTTTTCATATCTGAATATCCTAACAGGTCTATTAATGCTTGGGCCCTTTCAGCTGGGGGCCACACAGTAAACTCCACTGTGATTATTGCGCTTATTCTCTTATTTTCTCAGGGTCCACCCAGTTATTATGCTGTTCTCTACACCATCAATCTAACTAATCTGGGCTGGTGCAGGTGGTGTAGAAATTCAGGAAATTTATTTGTAATTACATACAGACCCCCCCGCCAATTATGTGTCTCTCCAAGTTTGCTTCCCCATTTTATATCATCATGAGGCACCCATGGGCTCCACCTCAGATGCTGTAGTTCTCTTCACACATCCACGGTCACATCCAGCACAGCTCACATTCAATATGAATATCGCCTTGGCATGTGTGATCGTGCCCTTATGTTGCAAGTTATAAAGTCTGTTTTCTTGACAGGTTCATTTTTTCCATTTGAAAGATAAATGTATTAAATGTTTTATTATTATTATTATGTTATATCTATTTTAGACTGTTCAGTAACATTTGTGTCTGTAATGGGAGCACATTCTGTCAGCACAGCGTGGGTTAAAAATACTGTAGAGAGACACACATCAGCCTGTAATGACAGCATCCAAACACTGGGTCTAAAAATATGCAGTCTCCTTTACAGCTGCCATATTCACACACACACACACACACACACACACACACACACACAGTCATTGTTAAACACTAATAACAGGTTTTATGTCTCCAAGTATATCCCTGGAATTAAGCTTTAATTACGATATCCAGATAGTGGAAGTACTTGTGGGAATATGAAGCTTAAATATTCATTTACATTCATAATGAAACTCATAACCATGACAACAAAAGATAAGCTGCAATTCATGTCTGCAATGTATGCAATTACTGGGAGTAGCAATCACATCCTTTACACAAGTATAAGTACCAATACCACACTATAAACATACTCCATTACAAGTAAAAGCACTGAATACACATGTTTCCAAGTAGTAAAAGTTAAAGTAAGTAATACTGGCTAAATGTGCTTTAACTTAAAAAAGAAAGTACTCATAGACAGAATGCCCCCAAGCAACACTTATTATGTAAATCATTTTATTACTGATTTATTAATGTCTGCAGAGGCGGAAGAAGTACTCAGATCCTTTAGTTAAATGAAAAAACAGTATAAAAATACACTGTTACAAATGAATGTCCTTCATTTAAAAGCCTACTTTATTAATAGTACAAAAGTATTATCAGGTTAGTGTACTTAAAGTATCATAGTACTTATACGTTCTTATCTGGGCTAAAAAGTACAATATTTCCCCTTAAAAATGTAGCGGAGTACAAAATAAAGTAACAGACGGTGGTAATCCTCAAGAACAACTGCCCTACCTCAAATTTGTTCAGTAGTACATTACTTGAATAGTTATTTTCCACCACTGAACATGTAAAAAGCATTTCAAAGATCCAGCTAGTAGCGGTGGAGCCACATTTAATCATATTTCATAAATGGATAATATGCTTTGTATGAATTATTTTACACTGTAAAGTAACTGTAGTTGTTCTATAAGTGTAAAAAATATATGATATATGCCTCTGAAATGTGGTGACGCAGCAGTATAAGTAGCAAAAAATGGAAAATACATAAGTAAGTTGTACCTCAAAAAGTACTTTATGTAAATAGTTATTAGGTTGTGTTTTATATAATTAATGTACACTGCCTATAATGTATACTTGCAATGATTATCTGGTTCCAAAGACCTAAAATATAAACATCACAGGCTTAGCACATAAGGGATTTATCAACATTATTACATCAGTAACAGATGTGAACAAAGCTGTAAATAAAGACTGTAAATATACAGTATAGGCTAAAACATCAGAAGTGAGGCTCTGCAATGAGTGCTTTTTATTCACTAGTACTCATTTTTTGTGTATTGGTAGTTCAAATGCAACTACATCCACGATTTGTTGTTTTTCTGATGCTGTTTAAGGGTTGTTTACATCAGTAATCTTTGTAAGCAAGGGAGTAAAACAGGCCTCAATCAATCAATATCCCACTACAGCCTACATGCTCCAGTAAAAGGTTTAAAAGCAGCAGTGATCAGACACATCATTCTCATGCATCTGTCAAAATCAGCCATAAAAATGTGACATAATCATAACTAATAAAATTCTGCTCACCAAAACTGTGTTTTTTTCTCTCTTATCTTTACTTCTCTGTGAAATAAAACAAACTTTGACCTTTTCAGGCCTCCAAACATGATGAATCACTCTTTTATTGAACTGCTGGATCACAAGACAAAAAAGGCTGGGACTGTTTGTTTTTTTTCCAGATGAAATTGATATGATGAAGCTAAACTCATCATTAAGTCCCACAAAAAATAATGGAAAATAAAGAAATGCTGAACACAACGAAACAAATCAAATAGTCTTAAACTACAGTTTACCACATAGACTGGAAGCAGAGGGAGGGATTTGCCAAAAACAGGAAAAAATACACCTTTTATTTATATGTTGCATCCTGATAGAGGTAGTCATCAGTCCAAAGAGACAAAGAGTTAGCTGGCTTTTTGTTCAGAGTTAGCAAAGTTAGCAAAGTCACTTGACGATGGGACTTTTGAGATATTTCCTGTTCAACTAATATTGAACCACAAAGTCTCATTTTATTTGTTTTAACACAAGTTAACGTACAACAAGTAAAATGTTCTGTAAATATAACAGCTCTGTTGTAAGGCAACTTTGACACTGCTAGGCTAGCAGTTCCCCTCTGCTTTCAGTGTTTGTGGTAAGCTAAGCTAACCACATCCTGGACGCAATGATGTTAGCCTTCTCTTCCAACTCAAGGTAAGAAAAAAAGCAGAGTTTTATTATCAGATATGACATATTTTTTGGAATATTATTACAGCTGATGAAGAAGGAGCTCATTTTAGTGCACTTTAGGGCACAGATCTTCAAACTTAAGCAAAGTAAACACTGGCAAATACTCGCCTCCTGTTCTCTTCCATTTGGTGCGAGCGAAGAGGTGAAAGCAAAGTGAAGCAAATTCGCACCTTTGCATCGCGTAAAGTTCACTTCTGGTGAACTTTGACCGGCGTAGTCGCATCCTCAACCAATGGAGTACTCAAGGGCTGACAATTTGCTGTAGGCTGACACAGAGTTAGCGTTACCGTGGTTCCTTCGTCAAAAAGCCTACGCGATTTTTCCACTGGATTTTTGGTTATTGCAGGAAATAAGTTCCGTGGCAACCAAATGTTTATGACATTTACACGTTTTGATCATAGTTAACACCTCTTTTATGATTTTAGAAGAAGTAAAAAGCTAACGGCTGTAAGTCACATGATTTAACATCCCCACTACAACGAAGATGTGAAGCCTCGCTCTGTGATGACGTTCTGTAGTCTCATTTAGCCACTTGTTAGCAACCGCCTCTTTTAAGACACATAAGAGCTTCAAAATGTACGAGTGGGGTATTTACAGACGTATTTTATGTTGTAGAATAAACTGCGAAAGTCTTTTTAACTTGTGTCAACCACAGACCTGATTTCAGGCATCTAAAAACCCAATCAAAAAACCCACTGACTTTGAGACGAGGAAACCGGGAGGCAAATTTGCTAATCTTAGGATAGTGAAGACATGACCCACCCTACGCTTCCTGTGATTGGCTAGTCGTTGCCTTCTTTGGTTAGATTGGTTAGGTTTAGGCAGTGGTGTAGTGGAGGGTATACTCAGGTATACCCTCCACTACACCACTGGGTTTAGGCCCACATTGAGCACCAATATCACCTCGGCAAATGGTCACTCAGCTGCAGTCGCTGAAGTGTACTACTATGTAGATGGGTAGGTTACAAAGGAGGAAGTGGGTATACTCTTATATTCCAATGGCTCTTTTGTGGATTGGTGGATTTAGTATAAACAGCTAGAGAAAGATACACTGTATACCTGCGTATACCCTCCGCTACTCCACTGCCCTCAATCTGTAAAGTAACACCAGCTGTCAGATCACTGTAAAAGTATCAATTAAAGTATAATACTAATCTATAATATTACATCATAAACTGTTGGTTATATTTTGTATTATTAATCTGAATCAGCAAAGTAACTAAAGCCATAAAATAAGAGTTTCTTGCACAATATTTCCCTCTGAAATGTGGAAGTATAAAGTAGCATAAAATACAATAAATGTTCAAATAAAGTAAAAATACCTCAAAATTGTTCTAAGTAGCTTCAGGACATGAAACACGAGACTTTAAAGGGTTAAAATTTCAGGATACTGCTCCCCACACCACGGGGGGAAATATATAAATATAAACATACATATATGATCCGTGTAAACATGATTCATGATGCAAATATTGGGCTGGAGATGGAATATGAGCAGCAGCCTGTTGAGCTGACGTGATTAAGAGAGAAACGTGATCACACACACATGTCTCATGTATCGTGGGGTGAGCATATATAAACTGCAGTGACCACTTAACTCCAGTAGGGGGGAGGAAGCACGTGTCTGTTTAAAGCCCCCCCCCCTCCATGAGGCTGCAGCATGACATGCATGTAGTGGCAGGCCTCAGCTGCTGAAACACTCACATCAGGCTTTGTGTTAATGAATATGAGGTGTAATTATCCCAGGCTCATGTCCTCTGTGCTGTACTTTGTTTCATAGATTAAATCTGTTTTGATTCTGTTTAATCACAAGGTCAAAATCAACAGAGACTCATGGGAAACAAAGGGAGTGACGTCAGCTGCTGCTAAAGTTGATTCCCCTCACACTCTCTGTGAAATATATCCTCAGCCACGCAATACTTTTACAGTTTGAGGTTGATTTTGACAACATTTGTTCTCAAGTAAAGTAAAAGAACCTCAAAATTGTACTTAAAGCAACACTTGAGTAAATCTACTTCCACCACTGCCGTTATCTGTGTGGAATAAACCACTTTAACATGTTAAAGTACTAATACAACACTGTGAAAATACTCCACTACAAGTAACAGTCCTGCATTCAAGCACTCCATGTGCAGTAAAATGTCCCCTGTCTGAGTTTTACCACCACTTATGATGATTTTTGATTAACATTACTGTTTCATTATTGAGTTTGTGGAATTTCACTGCCGTAGATGTTTGAGGTTGAGCTCATTTTAACTCATTCTTATACTGTTGGTGGTTTAAATTACAGCAATGCATCATATTCTGTAAGATCATCACATTTTTGTTGTGTTGCTGTCCTGTGAGAACCACAGCTCTGAAACGTCAACTATTCATGGTGTCAAAAAAACAGCTCTGTTTCCAGTTTTGTGACGAAGAGTTTAATTAGATTAAGAAGGAGGAGAACTTTCTCTACACAGAAGGGAACACTTTATGTAGTTTAGGCTTATCCCGATAACTACTCTTGGTGGACAATCTAATGCTCCCGGAAATGACTGTGATAAACAACACCATAGTCATTTAAGACCATTTAATGCCGCTGACATAGTGATGATATAATAGCATAATAATGCAGGCACATCCTGTCAGGGATCAATGAGTTTTTAATTCTTAAGAATATTCAGACACTGGAATTAAAATGTGAAATAATTATCAAAATATCCGTACTATATAATAGAAAACTAACAAAGCAAAATGTGTCACAGCAGTTGTTTTTTGTTTGTTGGTTTTGTTTTTTGGTGCTTATTTGGCTTATAGGCGCTATGAAAGAAAATGCTTAGGTGCTGCACACAAGTGTTGCAATGGTCGGAAAACCCTGCGGTTTATTCTGGCATCAAGTTAGCTAAAATGTTAAAGACATTCCTTTGTAAACAAACATGTATGTACTGTAAACACAAGAGCAATATCATACAATATATTGACATGCAATAATTTTTGCAGACCTTGATAAGTCAGTAACATAATTATGGTGTTAGGCACAAACATTCAAAATCACCATCTGGAGATACATGGTTTTCACTGGACAGGAATGGTGTCAATAACTGTAATGTGTAAAGTAACTAAAGCTGTCAGACAGTAGTGCAGTAAAAAGTACAACATTGACCTCTGAGATGTAGTGGAGTACGAGTATAGTCAGCACTTTGAGAATTTCTTCTTCTACATTAAATGGTTTGTGTGCATGAATATCTAAATGCTACAGCTTTGTAGTGCTGCAGTACGGAGACGAGCAGCTGGAGTGACTTTCATACCCAAATCACCACCCGTGTGGCAGGAGCAGGCTGCAGCAACACATCAGGCTGCAGCTCCACTTTGTCCTCTGCATGTCAGTGAGAGCTGCAGCAACACGACAGAGGAGGCTTCACTGCTGATGAAAGGAGGCATACTGCAGTGAGGCGTCCTGAGTATATTCTCACCCAGGAATAAAATGAAGTGCTAATACTGATAGCCAGGTTAGGAAACACTGTGATGCATCTTTGATCTTTGGGAAATGTTAAAGTTTAATAAGAAAGGTTGATGGCCACTGTTTCAAATCAGCAACCAGACTGAAGTCTGAATATGACATTAATGTGGATTCAGCTGCAGTTCCACTAACAGCCACCAGGAGGCAGCTCCAAAAATCAATAGTGACTACTAACAGTTTATAGGAAAATGATTTTATTCTCTCAACAAATCATGCTTTTAAAAGCAAATTAAACATGACTGTACTGATAACAACTTAAAGCATTATGACTTAAAGGAATACTTCACCCACACACGGATCATCTGTGTATAAATTATTCACAAAGTGTTAAGTTGAGTATGTGAAGAAATCTTTGTTTTTCTTGCATGCTTACAAAATGCTTGCAAAAATGCTTGTGTTTGGGAAGTACTGAGCATACGACTGGATAAATGACATGGATTCTACTGCATGGATTGTGTGAGGGTTGAATGGATGTTGTGATATCGCTGTGCTGTTGTTAAACGTCCCCTTTACTTTAATTCATCAAGTATTTTACCCGTTTTTGGATTCTTCGTTCAACATGGAGGCATGTGAGGAGAAACTTCTTTTTACCCCACAAATTCGATGTAAGACGGAGTGAGTAATTAATATGCAAATGATAATTTTGTGGGTGAAGTATTCCTTTCAGAGCTGCAGAATAGACTAAAGGTTGATTTTCTCTCTCTCTCTTTGAACGTTACTCTCCGTCTGTGTGGAGAATGGAGGTTATTGGGAATGTATGCAGCCTAAAAAAACCATGCAGACACTTCACAGGTACTGCATGTTACGTATTTTGGGTTAAATTAATTTAATCTATATATTTATTTACAGTTAAACCTAATGTTGTTCTAAAAAGACACAAGATGAGACATAGGGTTACATTACAGATAACATGGCATTTTTATTTACAGTTATTATGGGACACACAGTGAACAATTTTCATAACTTATTTGATTAACTGATTTAAAATTTAATATGAATGAAGGCAATGTCACCTCTTCTAATGTGTGGCAGGCAGAGTATGATATTTTCTGGAAAATAAATTAAGAAATTGTTATTCCAGTGAATTTAATACCTAACAAATCAAAGTACTTTATTGCACTGATTCAAAAATCAAATAATTGTTCATATAGTTTTGGTATAACTGCACAAATTTTTACCTCTTGGTGGTTTCTTTATTCTGTTTTATGGTTGATTCAACATTGTCTAATCTCTCATAATATAACTTTTACAACACTGATGCTCATGTCCATGCATTAGATTCACTACAGACAAATAACTCACACCACCTATTATTAGAAAAATGTCCTTTTATTTCCCATTTGTAACAAACAGCAGTGAGATTTTTAGCACCTAAAGAAAAACAATTTTTAAAGAAGACCAAAACATAACTCTGTTTAGCAGGTTCAAGTAATAAAATTCATGATCTCACCACTCCCCTCATCTTCCTCTGATATTGTCCGCCTCTGTCTGACTCTTTCTTATCTTTGTTTTACAACAAGTAGATTTTTAGGATAACTGTAACAGTCAAAGCTTGTAGCAACAAAATGAAATTAAAGCTGCAGTGTTGCATCAGCACCTCAGGCAACGATGTGAGTTTTGCTGCATAAAAAGTTCTCACTGCAGCAGGACGGTGAACGGAGCACCAGCAAGTTCCAGAACTTCACTGCAGCTGAGAAAACAAAACCACTTAATGCACATAAAAGCACTTAAAGCTCGACTGCACTGTGCAGTTACAGCTGACAGAAAACGCTGCTTCCTCTTCCCTCAAAATAGAAGACGATTGGTCGCTGCTGCCTTTGAGTAACAATACATCCCTGCTCTGATTGGCCTGTTTGAAATAATCTTTCTTTCTTTCAAAAGGTGCATATTCATCAAAGAGTGCAAACACAAAAAAACAATATTAAGTTTCCAGTTACTCACAAATCTATAATTCTGTAAATATAATTTGCTTATATACATATTTTCTGTTTTTAATGCCATCTACTGTCTCTGTCAACACAGCTGCTCATTAAATCTGATTTTCTGTGTGTCATAACAAAACAGATGACAAAGAACTTCGAGTTTAAATTTGCATGATAAAAATTTCTGCTTTCCAAAAGTATATCAACTTTGTTTTACTCTGCTTCAGTGCATATTTATTTTTCTTTAGCATTTTAAATCTGTCTGGGGCCTAGACTCAACCACATGATCAAAAGAAAACCTGAGTCGAGTAAACAGGTGACAAAATTTCAACTGAACAGTTAGATAAAAAAAAAAAGAAATCTGCATTTGTCACCCTCAATGAGAAATGGTAAATATGGATAATGGAAAAACTAATAAATGACACAGAAATGATAACAAAACATAATTTAATACAAGTATAATTACCTCTATTTTAATTTATATAATTATTTGACAATCAGTCACTTCTATTTCCGATCAAATCATGTTATTATCATTATTGTTTGAAATTAAGTCCACGCTGCATTTCCCTGAAATCACCTGTCAATCAAACACTTTGAACGAGCATGTCTTTTTAATTGGCTCAAAGGTGCCCTGTGGAGTTTTCCTGTAAACAAGTAAAAGTCATGTTTACAGTCAGTAATTGTCACCAAAACACACTCTGAATCCTTGAGGTCTAACCATAGACTGAAAAGATAATGGATGTAGTTCCAGTGACGTCGCCCATTGGTTTGTGGACTCCCGTTTTGAAGCCTCAAGTTTAGCGCTTTGGATATCGCCATCTTGGACTTTTGGAGGCAGAGGTGACAATATTTGGACGAGAGGTTAGCACTGTGAAGAACGAGGGGTGGATCTGACTGAGAAGTCGAAGATACTATTGCTGGACAGCCTGTCAGTCAAAGCGGCCCGCCCTTAATTATGTGAAACTTTAAGCCTTGATAAAATGTAAATGGGTCTGTTATATAAAAATTCACCCCCTGTACAGTTGTCATGAAGGATAAATTAGCTATAGAGTCCAAACTGTTTTTGTACCAGGCTGTAAACATGTTTATTTCAGCTGTGAAGCTGGGCACTTTAAGACGGGGGGGCTATCGGGATTAGTCTGGGGCCGTTTAGTGGCCGTTTTGGTAAGGGACCAGAACCAGGGCGAGAGAGACAGGATGTGGAATTCGATGGATGCGCCTTTCCGTCAAAATAAAAGCACTAAGCTAGTAAAAATGCGGTGAAACTTTTTAATTTAAAGAATATAATTTACAAGAAAAGCCCCAAGCCATTAAGTTAACCTTTTTCTTTTATTGTATTTAACTGTATTACAAGTTATTGTTTATTTCAGTTGTCTGTTTTATTTAATAGGCACTTGATCCTAGTTTTGTTCATTATACCTGTAGTTTGTAAATGCATTTTTTTATAAAGTTTGGGGCGGTGGGGGCGGAAGAGAGAGCAAAACTGCGTGATGCTCGCCATGCAGCATGCTCTATCAACCACAACAACAACAACAACAACAACAATATGGTACTAAACCGGAGACGGAAATCGATGGTGTGCCAGAATTTAAAGTTTTACTTTGGTGAATTTGGTGAATTCCGGATCCGCTCTCTAGACCAGAACCAGAATCCAGACAAAATTCAGAGTGAATGGAAACCAGGCTCTTTGCCGTACGTGAAGAACCTGGTTCACGCGAGGCTAATCGGGATTGACTCGTTTTTAGAGCCAGCCTCAAGTGGCCATTCACATAACTGCAGTTTTTGGCACTTCTGTGTTAACTTCATTTTCCAGCCCCAGAGTTTGCTGCTTGGGTCTAACAAACATATTGAACGTATTTCTGTCCTCATAAAACATTTCCAAGTATTTTAAATCCTGCATTGTCTGAATGCATGTTTCAGGGCTTCAGTTTTCTTCTTCTCTGCCTTTAATGGCACTCAAGGAAAAACAGCTCTGTGGCGCTACAACAGGTCTAAACTCCACAGGGAACCTTTAATGATTCAAAAATATGACAGAGTTGGTAAAAGAAAATGAAAAAGGTCAGTGAAGTTTGACTCACTGCTGAGTTGCTTAGCAGAAAAACTGAAATATATATTCTTATTATATTAAAAAATTTGGCTGGATGAGAAAACTGCAGACTTTAAAAGCAGAAAAAAGTCTTGTTTCATCTGCATCCTCTCTACTCTTTATTAGTCTTCCTCCTCATCCTCTTCATCATCACCATCACTGTCCTCTAATAGTCGGGACTGGAGAGCCAGCCGCTGCGCCACAGCTGTTACCATGGCAGCGCCCTTCCCACTGCCATCCTCCGAGACGAGGAAGGTGATGTCACACTCGGGGGCGAGGAGGCGCACCGTCGCCTGGAGCTTATCACTGAAACTACAGGAGGAGAGCAGGGAGGAGAGACAAGAGAGAATATTCAGTGAGGACAAAAAAAAAATAATGAGACAGAAGGAAAAATAAATATTTGACAATAGAATACATCGCACACTGTCATCAGGAGAAAATGTTTTAAATGCAACATAAGCTGCAGAAATGTGTCGTTAAAGACATGACAAGACAATCACTTTAAATAGTGATTCATGGTATTTTCCTTTAGGGTGCTGTTCTTCTCACAAAGACAGGAAGTGTGTTAATGTGTCAACACTGAGCACCGCCTCCTATCTGTTCATACACACACACACACACACACACACACACACACACACACACACACATAAATAGGATTTCATGTCTCTATAAAACTGAGAAAGAAAGAAAAAAAGAGGAAAAAACAACCCGGACTTCCTCCTTTTGGTTTATTTGCATCGCTGCTGTTTTTCTCTCACCAGTGACTCAATGACGCTGTAGAAACCCACAAAGTAAAAAATGAGTTTGTTTTACTCATAAATGTGTGAACATCCCTGCTTTAGTTTACACATCTTAATTTTTCAGTTACAGGAGAGTTTCTCAACAAGACCCGATGTCATTCTTCTGTAAAAGTCTAATTTATTGTTTTAAATAATGCTGGACAGCTGTTCATCAGGAGATGGAGGGTCCATGAACGCACCAACAGAGAGAGTTCTGTATCACCAAAAGTCAAAACAAAACCACATACTGAAAAACTACTCCCCTCCACCTCTTTATCTAATCTAACGTCCAAATTAATAACATATCAGAGTTTAGATATCTTAATATTTGTTCATCTTAAACTGGTAACACCTAATTTTAAACCCCCTCAGTTGTATATAAACATTTATTAAATGGTCTAGAACACCCGCTAACCAAGGTGTCTACAGGTAATGGTTACTTAAATTTAATACTTTATAAGACAGTTTTTAAGATAATTTTTAATTGATTTTTGCACAAATCATCTTTTTCTTTTTTAACCTTAAGGTAACTAGTGCACACTGTGTGGTCCCATGCAGAGGAAGGTTCTAGGTAGAAATACAGTTATTAGTTGAATTAATCTACATTTTGCCAGTTAAGTGCAAGTACACAGATTAAAGACAGTATTAGGTTCAGTGGTAGGTTTTAACATTAGAAATGTAGACTTTCACATGACTCATCTTGACAAAAATAAATTAAAAGATGAACAAATTAAATTTGATATAATGTTTGTGGCAATTAAAACATCACACATTCAAATTAAAGACTATTTAATGATTTAAGGCCTAATATTTATAAAATTGAATTTAAAGGGATAGTGCACACAAAATGAAAATTCAGCCATTATCTACTCACCCATAAAAAATGAATGAACTGTACTTTATCTCCCACAATTTATCATTTATAATAATAATGATAAACTTTATTTTTGCAGTACTTTTCAAAGGAAAGCTACAAAGTGCTTTAAATGGTTACAAAAGTGACAAAACATTTCAGGACTGCAATGAGTCAAATAAAATGAGACAATTAAAAATAATATAATACACAAATAAAACATAATAAAATAAAATGGTCCTTCTTTGATCGTATATAAACCTACAAGAGTGCACCCAAAAATGAAAATTCAGCCATTATCTACTCACCCATATGCCGAGGGAGGCTCAGGTGAAGTTTTAGAGTCCTCACATCACTTGCAGAGANGCGCCGTCAGCCTCCATTAGGTGGAGTTGTGTTGCTACCTCCTCTCCCCTTGGATCTCTGCAAGTGATGTGAAGACTCTAAAACTTGAGCCTGAGCCTCCCTCGGCATATGGGTGAGTAGATAATGGCTGAATTTTCATTTTTGGGTGCACTCTTGTAGGTTTATATACGATTAAAGAAGGACCATTGTATTTTAATCCACTTTATTTTGTATTATTTTTAATTGTCTCATTTTATTTGACTCATTGCAGTCCTGAAATGTTTTGTCACTTTTGTAACCATTTAAACCACTTTGTAGCTTTCCTTTGAAAAGTACTGCAAAAATAAAGTTTATTATTATTATAAATGATAAATTGTGGGAGATAAAGTACAGTTCATTCATTTTCTGTACCCACTTATCCTGTTGGAGGTAGCGCGCGGGGGGGCTGGAGCCTATCCAAACTGACAATGGGCAAGAGGCGGGGTAACCTGCATGTCTTTGAATTGTGGGAAAAAGCCGGAGTACCTGGAGAAAACCCACACTGACACAGGGAGAACATGCAGACTCCTCACAGAGGGGCTCCCCCACCCCGAGGTTCGAACCCCAACCCCAGGTTCAAACCCGGAACCCTCATCATCCTTCTCATGGCATCTGTATATTGTTTATTCTCTTACGTGGGATGTTTTCTGTAGACCGTCCCGTCCACTCCCACAGTGGTCTTCAGGTGGTCCAACCCGCGGTTGACACGGATACGGGTGGCAAGGGTTGCCAGGGCAGCGGCACAGAGTGCGGCGGAGCGCGTGGAGATGGTGTCGCAGATCAGACGCACCACACGGGAGTCGACGGAATCAAATTTCAAACCCATCTTGGTCAGAATATTCTGGGTGTTTTCCAGACCGCTGTCCTGGCTGAAACAGAGACACAGACAGGAAGTGAAGACAAACATATGTTGGTGATCATGTTTGCTGTCCGCTGTACAAAAGCCTGTCTCAAATAAAGGCGTAGTTCTGTCCTCAAGTTAGGTAAAGAAAGGCCTTGTCCTCTTTTTTATAATTTATGATATAATTTATAAAAATGAGTGCCCAATAATGTTACAAGAACCAATATAAATGATAAAAGTTTATCATAATGAGTTTCCTATTTAAAGAAATACAGATTGGATCACATTTCAGGGTCAGATCAGAGAGTTTACGGCTCCAGAGTTCAGCATTGAAACAACAGACAAATCAAGAAGATCTTTCAGACACTCACTCCTCAATCTCAGACATGAACTTTGTCTCAAATGCTTCAGGAGTCAGCAGCGCCTCCGTCGTCTGTCCCTTAAACAGCACCTTCTCCTCCGTCAGCCTCACCAGCAGCAGCCGAACGATTTCTCCCATATACATGCCGCTGATCATCTTCTCAAAGCTACAGGAGAAAACAAAGGGAAATACAATCTGATTTTAAAAACAGCACAAACACGTTGTTTAGCTGTTAGTTTCAGTGGGACTCGACCTTGACGACCCTGACTGTGGGAACACAAAATCTGGGAGACATACAGCAGGAAAAAATGGAATTTATAAGCATTAGCAATACCATTTTTAAGTCATAATGAATAATCACTAAAATGTGTCATGTTTGAAACTAGACATGTTTGAAGTCTCAGGAAGAGCTGAAGGCTCGAAACATCACTCAGCATTCAAATCTTTCTAACAGGAGCTGCCTGGTGTGCAGACTTGTTTGTTTTCTACTTTGCCAGATGTTTCTTTGGTCCAGCACCCACTCCAGCAGACACGGGGATGTGCGTCTTTTGCAACATTTGTCATGTTTCAAAAACCAACCGATCAGCTCTCACTAACAATTATTTTCACAATTGACTAATCTTTTTTTTTTTTTGTTACTTGATTGTTTAGTCTGTAAGATGTTGTGGTTTGTTTTCTTTTGTAAAGCCAACACTTAAAAAAACCTGAGAAAAGCAGCTCATCCTCACATGTGAGCAACTGGAAGCAGAAAATATTTGGGGAAAAGCTTTGACAAATTATAGTCAATATATTATTAAAGGGCCAGTGTGTAAAATGGGTTGAAAACAGTGACATCAGTGGTCAAATTCTAGATTGCAGGGCTCACTTGCTCACCCCTCCCGTCGGGTAAATGACGGTGGCCTCGTAGGGACAAAAAGCCTTGCGCAGACATGAGTTTTTCAGGAGTAGGTTTATCTAGCGACGAGGTGAATGTTTATTTAGAAATCT